>NW_022262869.1:0-76666 GCF_002021735.2 Oncorhynchus kisutch | reverse complement strand
AACATGTTCAGTTGGATGAGAGTACAAATGGACAGCGATCAAGCGTCAGGATCAAACACACCACAAGTCTCTGTGGGTAATTGGTTAGCGTGTTAGACTGTTAATCTAAAGGTTGGTGGTTCGAGCCACCCAGAGAACAACAGTTCTCAGTTTGTTGTGCTCCATGATTGTGATATGGACAAGTCTCCTGTGGTGCAATTGTTGGCGCTTTTAGACTGTTAATTTAAAAATTTGGTGATTTGAAGCCCACCCAGGCATGCTGTCTTTCTGTCTAGTGATAATTGATACCTTCCTGGCCTTACAGTAAGCTTGCTTTTGACCTGAAGTCAGGACAAATAACTACAAGTCTCTTTGGCGCAATGGTTAGCGCGTTAGACTGTTAATTCTAAAGGTTGGTGGGTTCGAGCCCACCCAGGGACGACAGTTCTCAGTTTGTTGTGCTCCATGATGTGGATATGACAAGTCTCTGTGGTGCAATTGGTGGCGCGTTAGACTGTTTATTTAAAAGTCGGTGATTTGAAGCCCACCAGGCATGCCTGTCTTTTCTGTTTCTAGTGATATGGAAGACCTTCCTGGCCTTACACTAAGCTTGCCTTTTTGACGGCTGCTCTTGTTTCCTGTTTGTCACATGTGATTGGTGTGTTGTTGAACATGAAAGATGACAAGTTAATATACCTACTGGTAAAATGGCTGTCAATGGTCTCTGATCTTCTGTTACTCAATAGCTTGATCAATTCTGTGTTCTCCAAGGAACATATAATTTATTCTTATTAATCTGGCTAGTATGACAACGTAAATGATGTCAATCTGGCATGAATAACCTTAGCATTTATATTTATCTCGCGAGAAGGACAATGTTGGTCCAGTGTGTTTGTGTGTATATGTACGCCTATACGCCATGAAAGTGACTAGCCACTTCATCATTCTTCCAGAGTCAGTCCCTTATTATTTGGAATGGGCTTGGCGATTATATATTACATTTGTGAAAATGCAGTTGTTTAAAAATATATTTATCAGAATATATTTGTGATTGTGGCTGAATTTACTCCTGCCAGATGCCTTTTAATATAATGTTGAGCTGACGAACATTGCGCTACATTTTTGCGCTTTTAAGGCCATTCAAAAAGCTAACAAACATTAGAAAACTACAGGTCTACTTCCTTGAAAATGTTGCTGCACTTTCGATGCACGTTAACACAACCATTGGAACAAAGTGTTGGTGTTTCGTAAACTCCATGTTCAGTTGGATGAGAGCACAATGGACAGCGATCAGAGTCAGGATCAACACGCCACAGTCTCTGTGGGGCATTGGTTAGCGCGTTAGACTGTTAATCTAAAGGTTGGTGGTTCGAGCCCCCCAGAGACAACAGTTCTCAGTTTGTTGTGCTCCATGATGTGGATATGACAAGTCTCTGTGGTGCAATTGGTTGGTGCTTAGACTGTTTAATTTAAAAGTTTGGGATTTGAGCCCACCCAGGATGCTGTCTTTCTGTTTCTAGTGATATGAATACCTTCTGGCCTTACAGTAAGCTTGCTTTTGACCTTGAGTCAGGATCAAACACACCACAGTCTCTGTGCCGCAATTGGTTAGGGCGTTAGACTGTTAATCAAAGTTGGTGGTTCGAGCCCACCCAGGGACGACAGTTCTCAGTTTGTTGTGCTCATGATGTGGATATGACAAGTCTGTGGTGCAATTGGTTGGCGCGTTAGACTGTTAATTTAAAAGTTGGTGATTTGAGCCCACCCAGGCATGCTGTCTTTCTGTTTCTAGTGATATGGAAGACCTTCCTGGCCTTACAGTAAGCTTGCTTTTGACCTGCTGTGTTCCTGTTGTCACATGTGATTGGTGTGTTGTTGACATGAAAGATGACAAGTTAATATACCTACTGGTAAAATGGCTGTCAATGGTCTCTGATCTTCTGTTACTCAATAGCTTGATCATTCTGTGTTCTCCAAGGAACATATAATTTATTCTTATTAATCTGGCTAGTATGACAACGTAAATGATGTCAATCTGGCATGAATAACCTTAGCATTTATATATCCTCGCGAGAAGGACAATAGTTGGTCAGTGTGTTTGTGTGTATATGTACGCATATACGCCATGCAATGGTGACTAGCCACTTCATCATTCTTCCAGAGTCAGTCCCCTTATTATTTGGAATGGGCTTGGCGATTAATATTACATTTGTGAAATGCAGTTGTTTAAAATATATATTTATCAGAATATATTTGTGATTGTGGCTGAATTTACTCCTGCCAGATGCCTTTTAAATAATTTGAGCTGACGAACATTGCGCTACCTTTTTGCCCTTTAAGAGGCCATTCAAAAAGCTAACAAACATTAGAAAACTACAGGTCTACTTCCTTGAAAATGTTGCTGCACTTTCGATGCACGTTAACACACCATTGGAACAAAGTGTTGTTGTTTCGTAAACTCCATGTTCAGTGGATGAGAGCACAAATGGACAGCAATCAAGAGTCAGGATCAAAACACCACAAGTCTCTGTGGTGCAATTGGTTAGCGCGGTTAGACTGTTAATCTAAAGGTTGGTGGTTCGAGCCCACCCAGGGACGACAGTTCTCAGTTTGTTGTGCTCCATGATGTGGATATGACAAGTCTTTGTGGTGCAATTGGTTGCGTGTTAGACTGTTATTTAAAAGTTGGTGATTTGAGCCCACCCAGGCATGCTGTCTTCTGTTTCTAGTGATATGGAAGACCTTCCTGGCCTTACAGTAAGCTTGCTTTTTGACCTGCTCTGTTTCCTGTTGTCACATGTGATTGGTGTGTGGTGTACATGAAAGATGACAAGTTATATACCTACTGGTAAAATGGCTGTCAATGGTCTCTGATCTTCTGTTACTCAATAGCTTGATCATTCTGTGTTCTCCAAGGAACATATAATTTATTCTTATTAATCTGGCTAGTATGACAACGTAAATGATGTCAATCTGGCATGAATAACCTTAGGCATTTATATTATCTCGCGAGAAGGACAATGTTGGTCCAGTGTGTTGTGTGTATATGTACGCCTATACGCCATGAAAGTGACTAGCCACTTCATCATTCTTCCAGAGTCAGTCCCCTTATTATTTGGAATGGGCTTGGCGATTATATATTACATTTGTGAAAATGCAGTTGTTTAAAATATATATTTATCAGAATATATTTGTGATTGTGGCTGAATTTACTCCTGCCAGATGCCTTTTAATATAATGTTGAGCTGACGAACATTGCGCTACATTTTTGCCCTTTTAAGGCCATTCAAAAAGCTAACAAACATTAGAAAACTACAGGTCTACTTCCTTGAAAATGTTGCTGCACTTTCGATGCACGTTAACACAACCATTGGAACAAAGTGTTGTTGTTTCGTAAACTCCATGTTCAGTTGGATGAGAGCACAAATGGACAGCGATCAAGAGTCAGGATCAAACACACCACAAGTCTCTGTGGCGCAATTGGTTGGCGCTTTAGACTGTTTATTTAAAAGTTGGGGATTTGAGCCCACCCAGGCATGCTGTCTTTCTGTTTCTAGTGATATGGAAGACCTTCCTGGCCTTACAGTAAGCTTGCTTTTGACCTGCTCTGTTTCCTGTTGTCACATGTGATTGGTGTGTTGTTGTACATGAAAGATGACAAGTTAATATACCTACTGGTAAAATGGCTGTCAATGGTCTCTGGTCTTCTGTTACTCAATAGCTTGATCATTCTGTGTTCTCCAAGGGAACATATAATTTATTCTTATTATCTGGCTAGTATGACAACGTAAATGATGTCAATCTGGCATGAATAACCTTAGCATTTATATTTATCTCGCGAGAAGGACAATGTTGGTCCAGTGTGTTTGTGTGTATATGTACGCCTATACGCCATGAAAGTGACTAGCCACTTCATCATTCTTCTAGAGTCAGTCCCCTTATTATTTGGAATGTGCTTGGCGATTATATATTACATTTGTGAAAATGCAGTTGTTTAAAATATATATTTATCAGAATATATTTGTGATTGTGGCTGAATTTACTCCTGCCAGATGCCTTTTCATATAATGTTGCGCTGATGAACATTGTGCTACATTTTTGCCCTTTTAAGGCCATTCAAAAAGCTAACAAACATTAGAAAACTACAGGTCTACTTCCTTGAAAATGTTGCTTGCACTTTCGATGCACGTTAACACAACCATGGAACAAAGTGTTGTTGTTACGTAAACTCCATGTTCAGTTTGGATGAGAGCACAAATGGACAGCAATCAAGAGTCAGGATCAAACACAACACAAGTCTCTATGGGGCAATTGGTTAGCCTGTTAAAACTGTTAATCTAAAGGGTTGGTGGTTCGAGCCCACCCAGGGACGACAGTTCTCAGTTTGTTGTGTGTTCCATGATTGGATATGACAAGTCTCTGTGGTGCAATTGGTTGTCGCGTCAGACTGTTAATTTAAAGTTGGTGATTTGAGCCCACCCAGGCATGCTGTCTTTCTGTTTCTAGTGATATGTGAAGACCTTCCTGGCCTACAGTAAGCTTGCTTTTGACCTGCTGTGTTTCCTGTTGTTACCATTGATTGGTGTTTTGTTTGAACATGAAAGATGACAAGTTTAAGATACCTACTGGTAAAATGGCTGTCAATGGTCTCTGATCTTCTGTTACTCAATAGCTTGATCATTCTGTTTCTCCAAGGAACATATAATTTATTCCTTATTAATCTGGCTAGTATGACACGCAAATGATGTCAATCTGGCATGATAACCTTAGCATTTATATTATCTCGCGAGAAGGACAATGTTGGGCCAGTGTGTTTGTGTGTATAGTGTACGCCTATACGCCATGAAAGTGACTAGCCACTTAATCATTCTTCCAGAGTCAGTCCCCTTATTATTTGGAATGGGCTTGGCGATTATATATTACATTTGTGAAAATGCAGTTGTTTAAAATATATATTTATCAGAATATATTTGTGATTGTGGCTGAATTTACTCCTGCCAGATGCCTTTTAATATAATGTTGAGCTGACGAACATTGCGCTACATTTTTGCGCTTTTAAGGCCATTCAAAAGCTAACAAACATTAGAAAACTACAGGTCTACTTCCTTGAAAAATGTTGCTGCACTTTCGATGCACGTTAACACAACCATTGGAACAAAGTGTTGGTGTTTCGTAAACTCCATGTTCAGTTGGATGAGAGCACAAATGGACAGCGATCAAGAGTCAGGATCAAACACGCCACAAGTCTCTGTGGGGCAATTGGGTTAGCGCGTTAGACTGTTAATCTAAAGGTTGGTGGTTCGAGCCCACCCAGAGACAACAGTTCTCAGTTTGTTGTGCTCCATGATGTGGATATGACAAGTCTCTGTGGTGCAATTGGTTGGTGCTTTAGACTGTTAATTTAAAAGTTTGGTGATTTGAGCCCACCCAGGCATGCTGTCTTTCTGTTTCTAGTGATATTGAATACCTTCCTGGCCTTACAGTAAGCTTGCTTTTGACCTGAGTCAGGATCAAACACACCACAAGTCTCTGTGCCGCAATTGGTTAGGGGGCGTTAGACTGTTAATCTAAAGGTTGGTGGTTCGAGCCCACCCAGGGACGACAGTTCTCAGTTTGTTGTGCTTCATGATGTGGATATGACAAGTCTGTGGTGCAATTGGTTGGTGCGTTAGACTGTTAATTTAAAAGTTGGTGATTTGAGCCCACCCAGGCATGCTGTCTTTCTGTTTCTAGTGATATGGAAGACCTTCCTGCCCTTACAGTAAGCTTGCTTTTGACCTGCTGTGTTTCCTGTTGTCACATGTGATTGGTGTGTTGTTGAACATTAAAGATGACAATTACTATACCTACTGGTAAAATGGCTGTTAATGGTCTCTGATCTTCTGTTACTCTCAATAGCTTGATCATTCTGGTGTTCTCCAAGGAACATATAATTTATTCTTATTAATCTGGCTAGTATGACAACGTAAATGATGTCAATCTGGCATGAATAACCTTAGCATTTATATTTATCTCGCGAGAAGGACAATGTTGGTCCAGTGTGTTTGTGTGTATATGTACGCCTATACGCCATGAAGTGACTAGCCACTTCATCATTCTTCCAGAGTCAGTCCCCTTATTATTTGGAATGGGCATTGGCGATTATATATTACATTTGTGAAAATGCAGTTGTTTAAAATATATATTTATCAGAATATATTTGTGATTGTGGCTGAATTTACTCCTGCCAGATGCCTTTTAATATAATGTTGAGCTGACGAACATTGCGCTACATGTTTTTGCCCTTTTAAGGCCATTCAAAAAGCTAACAAACATTAGAAAACTACAGGTCTACTTCCTTGAAAATGTTGCTGCACTTTCGATGCACGTTAACACAACCATTGGAACAAAGTGTTGTTGTTTCGTAACTCCATGTTCAGTTGGATGAGAGCACAAATGGACAGAGATCAAGAGTCAGGATCAAACACACCACAAGTCTCTGTGGTGCAATTGGGTTAGCGCGTTAGACTGTTAATCTAAAGGTTGGTGGTTCGAGCCCACCCAGGGACGACAGTTTTCAGTTTGTTGTTCTCCATGATGTGGATATGACAAGTCTTTGTGGTGCAATTGGTTGGCGTGTTAGACTGTTAATTTAAAAGTTTGGTGATTTGAGCCCACCCAGGCATGCTGTCTTTCTGTTTCTAGTGATATGGAAGACCTTCCTGGCCTTACAGTAAGCTTGCTTTTGACCTGCTCTGTTTCCTGTTGTCACATGTGATTGGTGTGTTGTTGTACATGAAAGATGACAAGTTAATATACCTACTGGTTAAAATGGCTGTCAATGGTCTCTGGTCTTCTGTTACTCAATAGCTTGATCATTCTGTGTTCTCCAAGGAACATATAATTTATTCTTATTAATCTGGCTAGTATGACAACGTAAATGATGTCAATCTGGCATGAAACCTTAGCATTTATATTCATCTCGCGAGAAGGACAATGTTGGTCCAGTGTGTTTGTGTGAATATGTAACGCCTATACGCCATGAAAGTGACTAGCCACTTCATCATTCTTCCAGAGTCAGTCCCCTTATTATTTGGAATGGGCTTGTGCGATTATATATTACATTTGTGAAAATGCAGTTGTTTAAAATATATATTTATCAGAATATATTTGTGATTGTGGCTGAATTTACTCCTGCCAGATGCCTTTTAATATAATGTTGAGCTGACGAACATTGCGCTACATTTTTGCCCTTTTAAGGCCATTCAAAAAGCTAACAAACATTAGAAAAACTACAGGTCTACTTCCTTGAAAATGTTGCTGCACTTTCGATGCACGTTAACACAACCATTGGAACAAAGTGTTGTTGTTTCGTAAACTCCATGTTCAGTTGGATGAGAGCACAAATGGACAGCGATCAAGAGTCAGGATCAAACACACCACAAGTCTCTGTGGCGCAATTGGTTGGCGCTTTAGACTGTTTATTTAAAAGTTGGGGATTTGAGCCCACCCAGGCATGCTGTCTTTCTGTTTCTAGTGATATGGAAGACCTTCCTGGCCTTACAGTAAGCTTGCTTTTGACCTGCTCTGTTTCCTGTTGTCACATGTGATTGGTGTGTTGTTGTACATGAAAGATGACAAGTTAATATACCTACTGGTAAAATGGCTGTCAATGGTCTCTGGTCTTCTGTTACTCAATAGCTTGATCATTCTGTGTTCTCCAAGGAACATATAATTTATTCTTATTAATCTGGCTAGTATGACAACGTAAATGATGTCAATCTGGCATGAATAACCTTAGCATTTATATTCATCTCGCGAGAAGGACAATGTTGGTCCAGTGTGTTTGTGTGTATATGTACGCCTATACGCCATGAAAGTGACTAGCCACTTCATCATTCTTCCAGAGTCAGTCCCCTTATTATTTGGAATGGGCTTGGCGATTATATATTACATTTGTGAAAATGCAGTTGTTTAAAATATATATTTATCAGAATATATTTGTGATTGTGGCTGAATTTACTCCTGCCAGATGCCTTTTAATATAATGTTGAGCTGACGAACATTGCGCTACATTTTTGCGCTTTTAAGGCCATTCAAAAAGCTAACAAACATTAGAAACTACAGGTCTACTTCCTTGAAAATGTTGCTGCACTTTCGATGCACGTTAACACAACCATTGGAACAAAGTGTTGGTGTTTCGTAAACTCCATGTTCAGTTGGATGAGAGCACAAATGGACAGCGATCAAGAGTCAGGATCAAACACGCCACAAGTCTCTGTGGGGCAATTGGTTAGCGCGTTAGACTGTTAATCTAAAGGTTGGTGGTTCGAGCCCACCCAGAGACAACAGTTCTCAGTTTGTTGTGCTCCATGATGTGGATATGACAAGTCTCTGTGGTGCAATTGGTTGGTGCTTTAGACTGTTAATTTAAAAGTTTGGTGATTTGAGCCCACCCAGGCATGCTGTCTTTCTGTTTCTAGTGATATTGAATACCTTCCTGGCCTTACAGTAAGCTTGCTTTTGACCTGAGTCAGGATCAAACACACCACAAGTCTCTGTGCCGCAATTGGTTAGGGCGTTAGACTGTTAATCTAAAGGTTGGTGGTTCGAGCCCACCCAGGGACGACAGTTCTCAGTTTGTTGTGCTTCATGATGTGGATATGACAAGTCTGTGGTGCAATTGGTTGGTGCGTTAGACTGTTAATTTAAAAGTTGGTGATTTGAGCCCACCCAGGCATGCTGTCTTTCTGTTTCTAGTGATATGGAAGACCTTCCTGCCCTTACAGTAAGCTTGCTTTTGACCTGCTGTGTTTCCTGTTGTCACATGTGATTGGTGTGTTGTTGAACATTAAAGATGACAAGTTACTATACCTACTGGTAAAATGGCTGTCAATGGTCTCTGATCTTCTGTTACTCAATAGCTTGATCATTCTGTGTTCTCCAAGGAACATATAATTTATTCTTATTAATCTGGCTAGTATGACAACGTAAATGATGTCAATCTGGCATGAATAACCTTAGCATTTATATTTATCTCGCGAGAAGGACAATGTTGGTCCAGTGTGTTTGTGTGTATATGTACGCCTATACGCCATGAAAGTGACTAGCCACTTCATCATTCTTCCAGAGTCAGTCCCCTTATTATTTGGAATGGGCTTGGCGATTATATATTACATTTGTGAAAATGCAGTTGTTTAAAATATATATTTATCAGAATATATTTGTGATTGTGGCTGAATTTACTCCTGCCAGATGCCTTTTAATATAATGTTGAGCTGACGAACATTGCGCTACATTTTTGCCCTTTTAAGGCCATTCAAAAAGCTAACAAACATTAGAAAACTACAGGTCTACTTCCTTGAAAATGTTGCTGCACTTTCGATGCACGTTAACACAACCATTGGAACAAAGTGTTGTTGTTTCGTAAACTCCATGTTCAGTTGGATGAGAGCACAAATGGACAGAGATCAAGAGTCAGGATCAAACACACCACAAGTCTCTGTGGTGCAATTGGTTAGCGCGTTAGACTGTTAATCTAAAGGTTGGTGGTTCGAGCCCACCCAGGGACGACAGTTCTCAGTTTGTTGTTCTCCATGATGTGGATATGACAAGTCTTTGTGGTGCAATTGGTTGGCGTGTTAGACTGTTAATTTAAAAGTTGGTGATTTGAGCCCACCCAGGCATGCTGTCTTTCTGTTTCTAGTGATATGGAAGACCTTCCTGGCCTTACAGTAAGCTTGCTTTTGACCTGCTCTGTTTCCTGTTGTCACATGTGATTGGTGTGTTGTTGTACATGAAAGATGACAAGTTAATATACCTACTGGTAAAATGGCTGTCAATGGTCTCTGGTCTTCTGTTACTCAATAGCTTGATCATTCTGTGTTCTCCAAGGAACATATAATTTATTCTTATTAATCTGGCTAGTATGACAACGTAAATGATGTCAATCTGGCATGAATAACCTTAGCATTTATATTCATCTCGCGAGAAGGACAATGTTGGTCCAGTGTGTTTGTGTGAATATGTACGCCTATACGCCATGAAAGTGACTAGCCACTTCATCATTCTTCCAGAGTCAGTCCCCTTATTATTTGGAATGGGCTTGGCGATTATATATTACATTTGTGAAAATGCAGTTGTTTAAAATATATATTTATCAGAATATATTTGTGATTGTGGCTGAATTTACTCCTGCCAGATGCCTTTTAATATAATGTTGAGCTGACGAACATTGCGCTACATTTTTGCCCTTTTAAGGCCATTCAAAAAGCTAACAAACATTAGAAAACTACAGGTCTACTTCCTTGAAAATGTTGCTGCACTTTCGATGCACGTTAACACAACCATTGGAACAAAGTGTTGTTGTTTCGTAAACTCCATGTTCAGTTGGATGAGAGCACAAATGGACAGCGATCAAGAGTCAGGATCAAACACACCACAAGTCTCTGTGGCGCAATTGGTTGGCGCTTTAGACTGTTTATTTAAAAGTTGGGGATTTGAGCCCACCCAGGCATGCTGTCTTTCTGTTTCTAGTGATATGGAAGACCTTCCTGGCCTTACAGTAAGCTTGCTTTTGACCTGCTCTGTTTCCTGTTGTCACATGTGATTGGTGTGTTGTTGTACATGAAAGATGACAAGTTAATATACCTACTGGTAAAATGGCTGTCAATGGTCTCTGGTCTTCTGTTACTCAATAGCTTGATCATTCTGTGTTCTCCAAGGAACATATAATTTATTCTTATTAATCTGGCTAGTATGACAACGTAAATGATGTCAATCTGGCATGAATAACCTTAGCATTTATATTTATCTCGCGAGAAGGACAATGTTGGTCCAGTGTGTTTGTGTGTATATGTACGCCTATACGCCATGAAAGTGACTAGCCACTTCATCATTCTTCTAGAGTCAGTCCCCTTATTATTTGGAATGTGCTTGGCGATTATATATTACATTTGTGAAAATGCAGTTGTTTAAAATATATATTTATCAGAATATATTTGTGATTGTGGCTGAATTTACTCCTGCCAGATGCCTTTTCATATAATGTTGCGCTGATGAACATTGTGCTACATTTTTGCCCTTTTAAGGCCATTCAAAAAGCTAACAAACATTAGAAAACTACAGGTCTACTTCCTTGAAAATGTTGCTGCACTTTCGATGCACGTTAACACAACCATTGGAACAAAGTGTTGTTGTTACGTAAACTCCATGTTCAGTTGGATGAGAGCACAAATGGACAGCAATCAAGAGTCAGGATCAAACACAACACAAGTCTCTATGGGGCAATTGGTTAGCCTGTTAAACTGTTAATCTAAAGGTTGGTGGTTCGAGCCCACCCAGGGACGACAGTTCTCAGTTTGTTGTGTTCCATGATGTGGATATGACAAGTCTCTGTGGTGCAATTGGTTGTCGCGTCAGACTGTTAATTTAAAAGTTGGTGATTTGAGCCCACCCAGGCATGCTGTCTTTCTGTTTCTAGTGATATGGAAGACCTTCCTGGCCTTACAGTAAGCTTGCTTTTGACCTGCTGTGTTTCCTGTTGTTACATTTGATTGGTGTGTTGTTGAACATGAAAGATGACAAGTTAAGATACCTACTGGTAAAATGGCTGTCAATGGTCTCTGATCTTCTGTTACTCAATAGCTTGATCATTCTGTGTTCTCCAAGGAACATATAATTTATTCTTATTAATCTGGCTAGTATGACAACGCAAATGATGTCAATCTGGCATGAATAACCTTAGCATTTATATTTATCTCGCGAGAAGGACAATGTTGGTCCAGTGTGTTTGTGTGTATATGTACGCCTATACGCCATGAAAGTGACTAGCCACTTCATCATTCTTCCAGAGTCAGTCCCCTTATTATTTGGAATGGGCTTGGCGATTATATATTACATTTGTGAAAATGCAGTTGTTTAAAATATATATTTATCAGAATATATTTGTGATTGTGGCTGAATTTACTCCTGCCAGATGCCTTTTAATATAATGTTGAGCTGACGAACATTGCGCTACATTTTTGCGCTTTTAAGGCCATTCAAAAAGCTAACAAACATTAGAAAACTACAGGTCTACTTCCTTGAAAATGTTGCTGCACTTTCGATGCACGTTAACACAACCATTGGAACAAAGTGTTGGTGTTTCGTAAACTCCATGTTCAGTTGGATGAGAGCACAAATGGACAGCGATCAAGAGTCAGGATCAAACACGCCACAAGTCTCTGTGGGGCAATTGGTTAGCGCGTTAGACTGTTAATCTAAAGGTTGGTGGTTCGAGCCCACCCAGAGACAACAGTTCTCAGTTTGTTGTGCTCCATGATGTGGATATGACAAGTCTCTGTGGTGCAATTGGTTGGTGCTTTAGACTGTTAATTTAAAAGTTTGGTGATTTGAGCCCACCCAGGCATGCTGTCTTTCTGTTTCTAGTGATATTGAATACCTTCCTGGCCTTACAGTAAGCTTGCTTTTGACCTGAGTCAGGATCAAACACACCACAAGTCTCTGTGCCGCAATTGGTTAGGGCGTTAGACTGTTAATCTAAAGGTTGGTGGTTCGAGCCCACCCAGGGACGACAGTTCTCAGTTTGTTGTGCTTCATGATGTGGATATGACAAGTCTGTGGTGCAATTGGTTGGTGCGTTAGACTGTTAATTTAAAAGTTGGTGATTTGAGCCCACCCAGGCATGCTGTCTTTCTGTTTCTAGTGATATGGAAGACCTTCCTGCCCTTACAGTAAGCTTGCTTTTGACCTGCTGTGTTTCCTGTTGTCACATGTGATTGGTGTGTTGTTGAACATTAAAGATGACAAGTTACTATACCTACTGGTAAAATGGCTGTTAATGGTCTCTGATCTTCTGTTACTCAATAGCTTGATCATTCTGTGTTCTCCAAGGAACATATAATTTATTCTTATTAATCTGGCTAGTATGACAACGTAAATGATGTCAATCTGGCATGAATAACCTTAGCATTTATATTTATCTCGCGAGAAGGACAATGTTGGTCCAGTGTGTTTGTGTGTATATGTACGCCTATACGCCATGAAAGTGACTAGCCACTTCATCATTCTTCCAGAGTCAGTCCCCTTATTATTTGGAATGGGCTTGGCGATTATATATTACATTTGTGAAAATGCAGTTGTTTAAAATATATATTTATCAGAATATATTTGTGATTGTGGCTGAATTTACTCCTGCCAGATGCCTTTTAATATAATGTTGAGCTGACGAACATTGCGCTACATTTTTGCCCTTTTAAGGCCATTCAAAAAGCTAACAAACATTAGAAAACTACAGGTCTACTTCCTTGAAAATGTTGCTGCACTTTCGATGCACGTTAACACAACCATTGGAACAAAGTGTTGTTGTTTCGTAAACTCCATGTTCAGTTGGATGAGAGCACAAATGGACAGAGATCAAGAGTCAGGATCAAACACACCACAAGTCTCTGTGGTGCAATTGGTTAGCGCGTTAGACTGTTAATCTAAAGGTTGGTGGTTCGAGCCCACCCAGGGACGACAGTTTTCAGTTTGTTGTTCTCCATGATGTGGATATGACAAGTCTTTGTGGTGCAATTGGTTGGCGTGTTAGACTGTTAATTTAAAAGTTGGTGATTTGAGCCCACCCAGGCATGCTGTCTTTCTGTTTCTAGTGATATGGAAGACCTTCCTGGCCTTACAGTAAGCTTGCTTTTGACCTGCTCTGTTTCCTGTTGTCACATGTGATTGGTGTGTTGTTGTACATGAAAGATGACAAGTTAATATACCTACTGGTAAAATGGCTGTCAATGGTCTCTGGTCTTCTGTTACTCAATAGCTTGATCATTCTGTGTTCTCCAAGGAACATATAATTTATTCTTATTAATCTGGCTAGTATGACAACGTAAATGATGTCAATCTGGCATGAATAACCTTAGCATTTATATTCATCTCGCGAGAAGGACAATGTTGGTCCAGTGTGTTTGTGTGAATATGTACGCCTATACGCCATGAAAGTGACTAGCCACTTCATCATTCTTCCAGAGTCAGTCCCCTTATTATTTGGAATGGGCTTGGCGATTATATATTACATTTGTGAAAATGCAGTTGTTTAAAATATATATTTATCAGAATATATTTGTGATTGTGGCTGAATTTACTCCTGCCAGATGCCTTTTAATATAATGTTGAGCTGACGAACATTGCGCTACATTTTTGCCCTTTTAAGGCCATTCAAAAAGCTAACAAACATTAGAAAACTACAGGTCTACTTCCTTGAAAATGTTGCTGCACTTTCGATGCACGTTAACACAACCATTGGAACAAAGTGTTGTTGTTTCGTAAACTCCATGTTCAGTTGGATGAGAGCACAAATGGACAGCGATCAAGAGTCAGGATCAAACACACCACAAGTCTCTGTGGCGCAATTGGTTGGCGCTTTAGACTGTTTATTTAAAAGTTGGGGATTTGAGCCCACCCAGGCATGCTGTCTTTCTGTTTCTAGTGATATGGAAGACCTTCCTGGCCTTACAGTAAGCTTGCTTTTGACCTGCTCTGTTTCCTGTTGTCACATGTGATTGGTGTGTTGTTGTACATGAAAGATGACAAGTTAATATACCTACTGGTAAAATGGCTGTCAATGGTCTCTGGTCTTCTGTTACTCAATAGCTTGATCATTCTGTGTTCTCCAAGGAACATATAATTTATTCTTATTAATCTGGCTAGTATGACAACGTAAATGATGTCAATCTGGCATGAATAACCTTAGCATTTATATTCATCTCGCGAGAAGGACAATGTTGGTCCAGTGTGTTTGTGTGAATATGTACGCCTATACGCCATGAAAGTGACTAGCCACTTCATCATTCTTCCAGAGTCAGTCCCCTTATTATTTGGAATGGGCTTGGCGATTATATATTACATTTGTGAAAATGCAGTTGTTTAAAATATATATTTATCAGAATATATTTGTGATTGTGGCTGAATTTACTCCTGCCAGATGCCTTTTAATATAATGTTGAGCTGACGAACATTGCACTACATTTTTGCCCTTTTAAGGCCATTCAAAAAGCTAACAAACATTAGAAAACTACAGGTCTACTTCCTTGAAAATGTTGCTGCACTTTCGATGCACGTTAACACAACCATTGGAACAAAGTGTTGTTGTTTCGTAAACTCCATGTTCAGTTGGATGAGAGCACAAATGGACAGCGATCAAGAGTCAGGATCAAACACACCACAAGTCTCTGTGGCGCAATTGGTTGGCGCTTTAGACTGTTTATTTAAAAGTTGGGGATTTGAGCCCACCCAGGCATGCTGTCTTTCTGTTTCTAGTGATATGGAAGACCTTCCTGGCCTTACAGTAAGCTTGCTTTTGACCTGCTCTGTTTCCTGTTGTCACATGTGATTGGTGTGTTGTTGTACATGAAAGATGACAAGTTAATATACCTACTGGTAAAATGGCTGTCAATGGTCTCTGGTCTTCTGTTACTCAATAGCTTGATCATTCTGTGTTCTCCAAGGAACATATAATTTATTCTTATTAATCTGGCTAGTATGACAACGTAAATGATGTCAATCTGGCATGAATAACCTTAGCATTTATATTTATCTCGCGAGAAGGACAATGTTGGTCCAGTGTGTTTGTGTGTATATGTACGCCTATACGCCATGAAAGTGACTAGCCACTTCATCATTCTTCTAGAGTCAGTCCCCTTATTATTTGGAATGTGCTTGGCGATTATATATTACATTTGTGAAAATGCAGTTGTTTAAAATATATATTTATCAGAATATATTTGTGATTGTGGCTGAATTTACTCCTGCCAGATGCCTTTTCATATAATGTTGCGCTGATGAACATTGTGCTACATTTTTGCCCTTTTAAGGCCATTCAAAAAGCTAACAAACATTAGAAAACTACAGGTCTACTTCCTTGAAAATGTTGCTGCACTTTCGATGCACGTTAACACAACCATTGGAACAAAGTGTTGTTGTTACGTAAACTCCATGTTCAGTTGGATGAGAGCACAAATGGACAGCAATCAAGAGTCAGGATCAAACACAACACAAGTCTCTATGGGGCAATTGGTTAGCCTGTTAAACTGTTAATCTAAAGGTTGGTGGTTCGAGCCCACCCAGGGACGACAGTTCTCAGTTTGTTGTGTTCCATGATGTGGATATGACAAGTCTCTGTGGTGCAATTGGTTGTCGCGTCAGACTGTTAATTTAAAAGTTGGTGATTTGAGCCCACCCAGGCATGCTGTCTTTCTGTTTCTAGTGATATGGAAGACCTTCCTGGCCTTACAGTAAGCTTGCTTTTGACCTGCTGTGTTTCCTGTTGTTACATTTGATTGGTGTGTTGTTGAACATGAAAGATGACAAGTTAAGATACCTACTGGTAAAATGGCTGTCAATGGTCTCTGATCTTCTGTTACTCAATAGCTTGATCATTCTGTGTTCTCCAAGGAACATATCATTTATTCTTATTAATCTGGCTAGTATGACAACGTAAATGATGTCAATCTGGCATGAATAACCTTAGCATTTATATTTATCTCGCGAGAAGGACAATGTTGGTCCAGTGTGTTTGTGTGTATATGTACGCCTATACGCCATGAAAGTGACTAGCCACTTCATCATTCTTCCAGAGTCAGTCCCCTTATTATTTGGAATGGGCTTGGCGATTATATATTACATTTGTGAAAATGCAGTTGTTTAAAATATATATTTATCAGAATATATTTGTGATTGTGGCTGAATTTACTCCTGCCAGATGCCTTTTAATATAATGTTGAGCTGACGAACATTGCGCTACATTTTTGCCCTTTTAAGGCCATTCAAAAAGCTAACAAACATTAGAAAACTACAGGTCTACTTCCTTGAAAATGTTGCTGCACTTTCGATGCACGTTAACACAACCATTGGAACAAAGTGTTGTTGTTTCGTAAACTCCATGTTCAGTTGGATGAGAGCACAAATGGACAGAGATCAAGAGTCAGGATCAAACACACCACAAGTCTCTGTGGTGCAATTGGTTAGCGCGTTAGACTGTTAATCTAAAGGTTGGTGGTTCGAGCCCACCCAGGGACGACAGTTCTCAGTTTGTTGTTCTCCATGATGTGGATATGACAAGTCTTTGTGGTGCAATTGGTTGGCGTGTTAGACTGTTAATTTAAAAGTTGGTGATTTGAGCCCACCCAGGCATGCTGTCTTTCTGTTTCTAGTGATATGGAAGACCTTCCTGGCCTTACAGTAAGCTTGCTTTTGACCTGCTCTGTTTCCTGTTGTCACATGTGATTGGTGTGTTGTTGTACATGAAAGATGACAAGTTAATATACCTACTGGTAAAATGGCTGTCAATGGTCTCTGGTCTTCTGTTACTCAATAGCTTGATCATTCTGTGTTCTCCAAGGAACATATAATTTATTCTTATTAATCTGGCTAGTATGACAACGTAAATGATGTCAATCTGGCATGAATAACCTTAGCATTTATATTCATCTCGCGAGAAGGACAATGTTGGTCCAGTGTGTTTGTGTGAATATGTACGCCTATACGCCATGAAAGTGACTAGCCACTTCATCATTCTTCCAGAGTCAGTCCCCTTATTATTTGGAATGGGCTTGGCGATTATATATTACATTTGTGAAAATGCAGTTGTTTAAAATATATATTTATCAGAATATATTTGTGATTGTGGCTGAATTTACTCCTGCCAGATGCCTTTTAATATAATGTTGAGCTGACGAACATTGCGCTACATTTTTGCCCTTTTAAGGCCATTCAAAAAGCTAACAAACATTAGAAAACTACAGGTCTACTTCCTTGAAAATGTTGCTGCACTTTCGATGCACGTTAACACAACCATTGGAACAAAGTGTTGTTGTTTCGTAAACTCCATGTTCAGTTGGATGAGAGCACAAATGGACAGCGATCAAGAGTCAGGATCAAACACACCACAAGTCTCTGTGGCGCAATTGGTTGGCGCTTTAGACTGTTTATTTAAAAGTTGGGGATTTGAGCCCACCCAGGCATGCTGTCTTTCTGTTTCTAGTGATATGGAAGACCTTCCTGGCCTTACAGTAAGCTTGCTTTTGACCTGCTCTGTTTCCTGTTGTCACATGTGATTGGTGTGTTGTTGTACATGAAAGATGACAAGTTAATATACCTACTGGTAAAATGGCTGTCAATGGTCTCTGGTCTTATGTTACTCAATAGCTTGATCATTCTGTGTTCTCCAAGGAACATATAATTTATTCTTATTAATCTGGCTAGTATGACAACGTAAATCATGTCAATCTGGCATGAATAACCTTAGCATTTATATTTATCTCGCGAGAAGGACAATGTTGGTCCAGTGTGTTTGTGTGTATATGTACGCCTATCCGCCATGAAAGTGACTAGCCACTTCATCATTCTTCCAGAGTCAGTCCCCTTATTATTTGGAATGGGCTTGGCGATTATATATTACATTTGTGAAAATGCAGTTGTTTAAAATATATATTTATCAGAATATATTTGTGATTGTGGCTGAATTTACTCCTGCCAGATGCCTTTTAATATAATGTTGAGCTGACGAACACTGCGCTACATTTTTGCCCTTTTAAGGCCATTCAAAAAGCTAACAAACATTAGAAAACTACAGGTCTACTTCCTTGAAAATGTTGCTGCACTTTCGATGCACGTTAACACAACCATTGGAACAAAGTGTTGTTGTTTCGTAAACTCCATGTTCAGTTGGATGAGAGCACAAATGGACAGCAATCCAGAGTTAGGATCTAACACACCACAAGTCTCTGTGGCGCAATTGGTTAGCGCGTTAGACTGTTAATCTAAAGGTTGGTGGTTCGAGCCCACCCAGGGACGACAGTTCTCTGTTTGTTGTGCTCCATGATGTGGATATGAGAAGTCTCTGTGGTGCAATTGGTTGGCGTGTTAGACTGTTTATTTAAAAGTTGGTGATTTGAGCCCACCCAGGCATGCTGTCTTTCTGTTTCTAGTGATATGGAAGACCTTCCTGGCCTTACAGTAAGCTTGCTTTTGACCTGCTCTGTTTCCTGTTGTCACATGTGATTGGTGTGTTGTTGTACATGAAAGATGACAAGTTAATATACCTACTGGTAAAATGGCTGTCAATGGTCTCTGATCTTCTGTTACTCAATAGCTTGATCATTCTGTGTTCTCCAAGGAACATATAATTTATTCTTATTAATCTGGCTAGTATGACAACGTAAATGATGTCAATCTGGCATGAATAACCTTAGCATTTATATTCATCTCGCGAGAAGGACAATGTTGGTCCAGTGTGTTTGTGTGAATATGTACGCCTATACGCCATGAAAGTGACTAGCCACTTCATCATTCTTCCAGAGTCAGTCCCCTTATTATTTGGAATGGGCTTGGCGATTATATATTACATTTGTGAAAATGCAGTTGTTTAAAATATATATTTATCAGAATATATTTGTGATTGTGGCTGAATTTACTCCTGCCAGATGCCTTTTAATATAATGTTGAGCTGACGAACATTGCGCTACATTTTTGCCCTTTTAAGGCCATTCAAAAAGCTAACAAACATTAGAAAACTACAGGTCTACTTCCTTGAAAATGTTGCTGCACTTTCGATGCACGTTAACACAACCATTGGAACAAAGTGTTGTTGTTTCGTAAACTCCATGTTCAGTTGGATGAGAGCACAAATGGACAGCGATCAAGAGTCAGGATCAAACACACCACAAGTCTCTGTGGCGCAATTGGTTGGCGCTTTATTTAGACTGTTTATTTAAAAGTTGGGGATTTGAGCCCACCCAGGCATGCTGTCTTTCTGTTTCTAGTGATATGGAAGACCTTCCTGGCCTTACAGTAAGCTTGCTTTTGACCTGCTCTGTTTCCTGTTGTCACATGTGATTGGTGTGTTGTTGTACATGAAAGATGACAAGTTAATATACCTACTGGTAAAATGGCTGTCAATGGTCTCTGGTCTTCTGTTACTCAATAGCTTGATCATTCTGTGTTCTCCAAGGAACATATAATTTATTCTTATTAATCTGGCTAGTATGACAACGTAAATCATGTCAATCTGGCATGAATAACCTTAGCATTTATATTTATCTCGCGAGAAGGACAATGTTGGTCCAGTGTGTTTGTGTGTATATGTACGCCTATACGCCATGAAAGTGACTAGCCACTTCATCATTCTTCCAGAGTCAGTCCCCTTATTATTTGGAATGGGCTTGGCGATTATATATTACATTTGTGAAAATGCAGTTGTTTAAAATATATATTTATCAGAATATATTTGTGATTGTGGCTGAATTTACTCCTGCCAGATGCCTTTTAATATAATGTTGAGCTGACGAACACTGCGCTACATTTTTGCCCTTTTAAGGCCATTCAAAAAGCTAACAAACATTAGAAAACTACAGGTCTACTTCCTTGAAAATGTTGCTGCACTTTCGATGCACGTTAACACAACCATTGGAACAAAGTGTTGTTGTTTCGTAAACTCCATGTTCAGTTGGATGAGAGCACAAATGGACAGCAATCCAGAGTTAGGATCTAACACACCACAAGTCTCTGTGGCGCAATTGGTTAGCGCGTTAGACTGTTAATCTAAAGGTTGGTGGTTCGAGCCCACCCAGGGACGACAGTTCTCAGTTTGTTGTGCTCCATGATGTGGATATGAGAAGTCTCTGTGGTGCAATTGGTTGGCGTGTTAGACTGTTTATTTAAAAGTTGGTGATTTGAGCCCACCCAGGCATGCTGTCTTTCTGTTTCTAGTGATATGGAAGACCTTCCTGGCCTTACAGTAAGCTTGCTTTTGACCTGCTCTGTTTCCTGTTGTCACATGTGATTGGTGTGTTGTTGTACATGAAAGATGACAAGTTAATATACCTACTGGTAAAATGGCTGTCAATGGTCTCTGATCTTCTGTTACTCAATAGCTTGATCATTCTGTGTTCTCCAAGGAACATATAATTTATTCTTATTAATCTGGCTAGTATGACAACGTAAATGATGTCAATCTGGCATGAATAACCTTAGCATTTATATTTATCTCGCGAGAAGGACAATGTTGGTCCAGTGTGTTTGTGTGTATATGTACGCCTATACGCCATGAAAGTGACTAGCCACTTCATCATTCTTCCAGAGTCACTCCCCTTATTATTTGGAATGGGCTTGGCGATTATATATTACATTTGTGAAAATGCAGTTGTTTAAAATATATATTTATCAGAATATATTTGTGATTGTGGCTGAATTTACTCCTGCCAGATGCCTTTTAATATAATGTTGAGCTGACGAACATTGCGCTACATTTTTGCCCTTTTAAGGCCATTCAAAAAGCTAACAAACATTAGAAAACTACAGGTCTACTTCCTTGAAAATGTTGCTGCACTTTCGATGCACGTTAACACAACCATTGGAACAAAGTGTTGTTGTTTCGTAAACTCCATGTTCAGTTGGATGAGAGCACAAATGGACAGCAATCCAGAGTTAGGATCTAACACACCACAAGTCTCTGTGGCGCAATTGGTTAGCGCGTTAGACTGTTAATCTAAAGGTTGGTGGTTCGAGCCCACCCAGGGACGACAGTTCTCAGTTTGTTGTGCTCCATGATGTGGATATGAGAAGTCTCTGTGGTGCAATTGGTTGGCGTGTTAGACTGTTTATTTAAAAGTTGGTGATTTGAGCCCACCCAGGCATGCTGTCTTTCTGTTTCTAGTGATATGGAAGACCTTCCTGGCCTTACAGTAAGCTTGCTTTTGACCTGCTCTGTTTCCTGTTGTCACATGTGATTGGTGTGTTGTTGTACATGAAAGATGACAAGTTAATATACCTACTGGTAAAATGGCTGTCAATGGTCTCTGATCTTCTGTTACTCAATAGCTTGATCATTCTGTGTTCTCCAAGGAACATATAATTTATTCTTATTAATCTGGCTAGTATGACAACGTAAATGATGTCAATCTGGCATGAATAACCTTAGCATTTATATTTATCTCGCGAGAAGGACAATGTTGGTCCAGTGTGTTTGTGTGTATATGTACGCCTATACGCCATGAAAGTGACTAGCCACTTCATCATTCTTCCAGAGTCAGTCCCCTTATTATTTGGAATGGGCTTGGCGATTATATATTACATTTGTGAAAATGCAGTTGTTTAAAATATATATTTATCAGAATATATTTGTGATTGTGGCTGAATTTACTCCTGCCAGATGCCTTTTAATATAATGTTGAGCTGACGAACATTGCGCTACATTTTTGCCCTTTTAAGGCCATTCAAAAAGCTAACAAACATTAGAAAACTACAGGTCTACTTCCTTGAAAATGTTGCTGCACTTTCGATGCACGTTAACACAACCATTGGAACAAAGTGTTGTTGTTTCGTAAACTCCATGTTCAGTTGGATGAGAGCACAAATGGACAGCAATCCAGAGTTAGGATCAAACACACCACAAGTCTCTGTGGTGCAATTGGTTAGCGCGTTAGACTGTTAATCTAAAGGTTGGTGGTTCGAGCCCACCCAGGGACGACAGTTCTCAGTTTGTTGTGCTCCATGATGTGGATATGACAAGTCTCTGTGGTGCAATTGGTTGGCGTGTTAGACTGTTTACTTAAAAGTTGGTGATTTGAGCCCACCCAGGCATGCTGTCTTTCTGTTTCTAGTGATATGGAAGACCTTCCTGGCCTTACAGTAAGCTTGCTTTTGACCTGCTCTGTTTCCTGTTGTCACATGTGATTGGTGTGTTGTTGTACATGAAAGATGACAAGTTAATATACCTACTGGTAAAATGGCTGTCAATGGTCTCTGATCTTCTGTTACTCAATAGCTTGATCATTCTGTGTTCTCCAAGGAACATATAATTTATTCTTATTAATCTGGCTAGTATGACAACGTAAATGATGTCAATCTGGCATGAATAACCTTAGCATTTATATTTATCTCGCGAGAAGGACAATGTTGGTCCAGTGTGTTTGTGTGTATATGTACGCCTATACGCCATGAAAGTGACTAGCCACTTCATCATTCTTCCAGAGTCAGTCCCCTTATTATTTGGAATGGGCTTGGCGATTATATATTACATTTGTGAAAATGCAGTTGTTTAAAATATATATTTATCAGAATATATTTGTGATTGTGGCTGAATTTACTCCTGCCAGATGCCTTTTAATATAATGTTGAGCTGACGAACATTGCGCTACATTTTTGCCCTTTTAAGGCCATTCAAAAAGCTAACAAACATTAGAAAACTACAGGTCTACTTCCTTGAAAATGTTGCTGCACTTTCGATGCACGTTAACACAACCATTGGAACAAAGTGTTGTTGTTTCGTAAACTCCATGTTCAGTTGGATGAGAGCACAAATGGACAGCGATCAAGAGTCAGGATCAAACACACCACAAGTCTCTGTGGCGCAATTGGTTGGCGCTTTAGACTGTTTATTTAAAAGTTGGGGATTTGAGCCCACCCAGGCATGCTGTCTTTCTGTTTCTAGTGATATGGAAGACCTTCCTGGCCTTACAGTAAGCTTGCTTTTGACCTGCTCTGTTTCCTGTTGTCACATGTGATTGGTGTGTTGTTGTACATGAAAGATGACAAGTTAATATACCTACTGGTAAAATGGCTGTCAATGGTCTCTGATCTTCTGTTACTCAATAGCTTGATCATTCTGTGTTCTCCAAGGAACATATCATTTATTCTTATTAATCTGGCTAGTATGACAACGTAAATCATGTCAATCTGGCATGAATAACCTTAGCATTTATATTCATCTCGCGAGAAGGACAATGTTGGTCCAGTGTGTTTGTGTGAATATGTACGCCTATACGCCATGAAAGTGACTAGCCACTTCATCATTCTTCCAGAGTCAGTCCCCTTATTATTTGGAATGGGCTTGGCGATTATATATTACATTTGTGAAAATGCAGTTGTTTAAAATATATATTTATCAGAATATATTTGTGATTGTGGCTGAATTTACTCCTGCCAGATGCCTTTTAATATAATGTTGAGCTGACGAACATTGCGCTACATTTTTGCCCTTTTAAGGCCATTCAAAAAGCTAACAAACATTAGAAAACTACAGGTCTACTTCCTTGAAAATGTTGCTGCACTTTCGATGCACGTTAACACAACCATTGGAACAAAGTGTTGTTGTTTCGTAAACTCCATGTTCAGTTGGATGAGAGCACAAATGGACAGCAATCCAGAGTTAGGATCAAACACACCACAAGTCTCTGTGGCGTAATTGGTTAGCGCGTTAGACTGTTAATCTAAAGGTTGGTGGTTCGAGCCCACCCAGGGACGACAGTTCTCAGTTTGTTGTGCTCCATGATGTGGATATGACAAGTCTCTTTGGTGCAATTGGTTGCCGCGTTAGACTGTTTATTTCAAAGTTGGTGATTTGAGCCCACCCAGGCATGCTGTCTTTCTGTTTCTAGTGATATGGAAGACCTTCCTGGCCTTACAGTAAGCTTGCTTTTGACCTGCTGTGTTTCCTGTTGTCACATGTGATTGGTGTGTTGTTGAACATGAAAGATGACAAGTTAATATACCTACTGGTAAAATGGCTGTCAATGGTCTCTGATCTTCTGTTACTCAATAGCTTGATCATTCTGTGTTCTCCAAGGAACATATAATTTATTCTTATTAATCTGGCTAGTATGACAACGTAAATGATGTCAATCTGGCATGAATAACCTTAGCATTTATATTTATCTCGCGAGAAGGACAATGTTGGTCCAGTGTGTTTGTGTGTATATGTACGCCTATACGCCATGAAAGTGACTAGCCACTTCATCATTCTTCCAGAGTCAGTC
Organism: Oncorhynchus kisutch; assembly: GCF_002021735.2. Classification (NCBI taxonomy): domain Eukaryota; kingdom Metazoa; phylum Chordata; class Actinopteri; order Salmoniformes; family Salmonidae; genus Oncorhynchus; species Oncorhynchus kisutch. Next base: position 51,902 of record NW_022262869.1, on the reverse strand, counting down.
CCCTTATTATTTGGAATGGGCTTGGCGATTATATATTACATTTGTGAAAATGCAGTTGTTTAAAATATATATTTATCAGAATATATTTGTGATTGTGGCTGAATTTACTCCTGCCAGATGCCTTTTAATATAATGTTGAGCTGACGAACATTGCGCTACATTTTTGCCCTTTTAAGGCCATTCAAAAAGCTAACAAACATTAGAAAACTACAGGTCTACTTCCTTGAAAATGTTGCTGCACTTTCGATGCACGTTAACACAACCATTGGAACAAAGTGTTGTTGTTTCGTAAACTCCATGTTCAGTTGGATGAGAGCACAAATGGACAGCAATCCAGAGTTAGGATCTAACACACCACAAGTCTCTGTGGCGCAATTGGTTAGCGCGTTAGACTGTTAATCTAAAGGTTGGTGGTTCGAGCCCACCCAGGGACGACAGTTCTCAGTTTGTTGTGCTCCATGATGTGGATATGACAAGTCTCTGTGGTGCAATTGGTTGGCGTGTTAGACTGTTTATTTAAAAGTTGGTGATTTGAGCCCACCCAGGCATGCTGTCTTTCTGTTTCTAGTGATATGGAAGACCTTCCTGGCCTTACAGTAAGCTTGCTTTTGACCTGCTCTGTTTCCTGTTGTCACATGTGATTGGTGTGTTGTTGTACATGAAAGATGACAAGTTAATATACCTACTGGTAAAATGGCTGTCAATGGTCTCTGATCTTCTGTTACTCAATAGCTTGATCATTCTGTGTTCTCCAAGGAACATATAATTTATTCTTATTAATCTGGCTAGTATGACAACGTAAATGATGTCAATCTGGCATGAATAACCTTAGCATTTATATTTATCTCGCGAGAAGGACAATGTTGGTCCAGTGTGTTTGTGTGTATATGTACGCCTATACGCCATGAAAGTGACTAGCCACTTCATCATTCTTCCAGAGTCACTCCCCTTATTATTTGGAATGGGCTTGGCGATTATATATTACATTTGTGAAAATGCAGTTGTTTAAAATATATATTTATCAGAATATATTTGTGATTGTGGCTGAATTTACTCCTGCCAGATGCCTTTTAATATAATGTTGAGCTGACGAACATTGCGCTACATTTTTGCCCTTTTAAGGCCATTCAAAAAGCTAACAAACATTAGAAAACTACAGGTCTACTTCCTTGAAAATGTTGCTGCACTTTCGATGCACGTTAACACAACCATTGGAACAAAGTGTTGTTGTTTCGTAAACTCCATGTTCAGTTGGATGAGAGCACAAATGGACAGCAATCCAGAGTTAGGATCAAACACACCACAAGTCTCTGTGGTGCAATTGGTTAGCGCGTTAGACTGTTAATCTAAAGGTTGGTGGTTCGAGCCCACCCAGGGACGACAGTTCTCAGTTTGTTGTGCTCCATGATGTGGATATGACAAGTCTCTGTGGTGCAATTGGTTGGCGTGTTAGACTGTTTACTTAAAAGTTGGTGATTTGAGCCCACCCAGGCATGCTGTCTTTCTGTTTCTAGTGATATGGAAGACCTTCCTGGCCTTACAGTAAGCTTGCTTTTGACCTGCTCTGTTTCCTGTTGTCACATGTGATTGGTGTGTTGTTGTACATGAAAGATGACAAGTTAATATACCTACTGGTAAAATGGCTGTCAATGGTCTCTGATCTTCTGTTACTCAATAGCTTGATCATTCTGTGTTCTCCAAGGAACATATAATTTATTCTTATTAATCTGGCTAGTATGACAACGTAAATGATGTCAATCTGGCATGAATAACCTTAGCATTTATATTTATCTCGCGAGAAGGACAATGTTGGTCCAGTGTGTTTGTGTGTATATGTACGCCTATACGCCATGAAAGTGACTAGCCACTTCATCATTCTTCCAGAGTCAGTCCCCTTATTATTTGGAATGGGCTTGGCGATTATATATTACATTTGTGAAAATGCAGTTGTTTAAAATATATATTTATCAGAATATATTTGTGATTGTGGCTGAATTTACTCCTGCCAGATGCCTTTTAATATAATGTTGAGCTGACGAACATTGCGCTACATTTTTGCCCTTTTAAGGCCATTCAAAAAGCTAACAAACATTAGAAAACTACAGGTCTACTTCCTTGAAAATGTTGCTGCACTTTCGATGCACGTTAACACAACCATTGGAACAAAGTGTTGTTGTTTCGTAAACTCCATGTTCAGTTGGATGAGAGCACAAATGGACAGCAATCCAGAGTTAGGATCAACACACCACAAGTCTCTGTGGCGTAATTGGTTAGCGCGTTAGACTGTTAATCTAAAGGTTGGTGGTTCGAGCCCACCCAGGGACGACAGTTCTCAGTTTGTTGTGCTCCATGATGTGGATATGACAAGTCTCTGTGGTGCAATTGGTTGGCGCGTTAGACTGTTTATTTAAAAGTTGGTGATTTGAGCCCACCCAGGCATGCTGTCTTTCTGTTTCTAGTGATATGGAAGACCTTCCTGGCCTTACAGTAAGCTTGCTTTTGACCTGCTCTGTTTCCTGTTGTCACATGTGATTGGTGTGTTGTTGTACATGAAAGATGACAAGTTAATATACCTACTGGTAAAATGGCTGTCAATGGTCTCTGATCTTCTGTTACTCAATAGCTTGATCATTCTGTGTTCTCCAAGGAACATATAATTTATTCTTATTAATCTGGCTAGTATGACAACGTAAATGATGTCAATCTGGCATGAATAACCTTAGCATTTATATTTATCTCGCGAGAAGGACAATGTTGGTCCAGAGTGTTTGTGTGTATATGTACGCCTATACGCCATGAAAGTGACTAGCCACTTCATCATTCTTCCAGAGTCAGTCCCCTTATTATTTGGAATGGGCTTGGCGATTATATATTACATTTGTGAAAATGCAGTTGTTTAAAATATATATTTATCAGAATATATTTGTGATTGTGGCTGAATTTACTCCTGCCAGATGCCTTTTAATATAATGTTGAGCTGACGAACATTGCGCTACATTTTTGCCCTTTTAAGGCCATTCAAAAAGCTAACAAACATTAGAAAACTACAGGTCTACTTCCTTGAAAATGTTGCTGCACTTTCGATGCACGTTAACACAACCATTGGAACAAAGTGTTGTTGTTTCGTAAACTCCATGTTCAGTTGGATGAGAGCACAAATGGACAGCGATCAAGAGTCAGGATCAAACACACCACAAGTCTCTGTGGTGCAATTGGTTGGCGCGTTAGACTGTTAATTTAAAAGTTGGTGATTTGAGCCCACCCAGGCATGCTGTCTTTCTGTTTCTAGTGATATGGAAGACCTTCCTGGCCTTACAGTAAGCTTGCTTTTGACCTGCTGTGTTTCCTGTTGTCACATGTGATTGGTGTGTTGTTGTACATGAAAGATGACAAGTTAATATACCTACTGGTAAAATGGCTGTCAATGGTCTCTGATCTTCTGTTACTCAATAGCTTGATCATTCTGTGTTCTCCAAGGAACATATCATTTATTCTTATTAATCTGGCTAGTATGACAACGTAAATCATGTCAATCTGGCATGAATAACCTTAGCATTTATATTCATCTCGCGAGAAGGACAATGTTGGTCCAGTGTGTTTGTGTGTATATGTACGCCTATACGCCATGAAAGTGACTAGCCACTTCATCATTCTTCCAGAGTCAGTCCCCTTATTATTTGGAATGGGCTTGGCGATTATATATTACATTTGTGAAAATGCAGTTGTTTAAAATATATATTTATCAGAATATATTTGTGATTGTGGCTGAATTTACTCCTGCCAGATGCCTTTTAATATAATGTTGAGCTGACGAACATTGCGCTACATTTTTGCCCTTTTAAGGCCATTCAAAAAGCTAACAAACATTAGAAAACTACAGGTCTACTTCCTTGAAAATGTTGCTGCACTTTCGATGCACGTTAACACAACCATTGGAACAAAGTGTTGTTGTTTCGTAAACTCCATGTTCAGTTGGATGAGAGCACAAATGGACAGCAATCAAGAGTCAGGATCAAACACACCACAAGTCTCTGTGGCGCAATTGGTTAGCGCGTTAGACTGTTAATCTAAAGGTTGGTGGTTCGAGCCCACCCAGGGACGACAGTTCTCAGTTTGTTGTGCTCCATGATGTGGATATGACAAGTCTCTGTGGTGCAATTGGTTGGCGCTGTTAGACTGTTATTTAAAAGTTGGTGATTTGAGCCCACCCAGGCATGCTGTCTTTCTGTTTCTAGTGATATGGAAGACCTTCCTGGCCTTACAGTAAGCTTGCTTTTGACCTGCTCTGTTTCCTGTTGTCACATGTGATTGGTGTGTTGTTGTACATGAAAGATGACAAGTTAATATACCTACTGGTAAAATGGCTGTCAATGGTCTCTGATCTTCTGTTACTCAATAGCTTGATCATTCTGTGTTCTCCAAGGAACATATAATTTATTCTTATTAATCTGGCTAGTATGACAACGTAAATGATGTCAATCTGGCATGAATAACCTTAGCATTTATATTTATCTCGCGAGAAGGACAATGTTGGTCCAGTGTGTTTGTGTGTATATGTACGCCTATACGCCATGAAAGTGACTAGCCACTTCATCATTCTTCCAGAGTCAGTCCCCTTATTATTTGGAATGGGCTTGGCGATTATATATTACATTTGTGAAAATGCAGTTGTTTAAAATATATATTTATCAGAATATATTTGTGATTGTGGCTGAATTTACTCCTGCCAGATGCCTTTTAATATAATGTTGAGCTGACGAACATTGCGCTACATTTTTGCCCTTTTAAGGCCATTCAAAAAGCTAACAAACATTAGAAAACTACAGGTCTACTTCCTTGAAAATGTTGCTGCACTTTCGATGCACGTTAACACAACCATTGGAACAAAGTGTTGTTGTTTCGTAAACTCCATGTTCAGTTGGATGAGAGCACAAATGGACAGCAATCCAGAGTCAGGATCAAACACACCACAAGTCTCTGTGGTGCAATTGGTTAGCGCGTTAGACTGTTAATCTAAAGGTTGGTGGTTCGAGCCCACCCAGGGACGACAGTTCTCAGTTTGTTGTGCTCCATGATGTGGATATGACAAGTCTCTGTGGTGCAATTGGTTGGCGTGTTAGACTGTTTATTTAAAAGTTGGTGATTTGAGCCCACCCAGGCATGCTGTCTTTCTGTTTCTAGTGATATGGAAGACCTTCCTGGCCTTACAGTAAGCTTGCTTTTGACCTGCTCTGTTTCCTGTTGTCACATGTGATTGGTGTGTTGTTGTACATGAAAGATGACAAGTTAATATACCTACTGGTAAAATGGCTGTCAATGGTCTCTGATCTTCTGTTACTCAATAGCTTGATCATTCTGTGTTCTCCAAGGAACATATAATTTATTCTTATTAATCTGGCTAGTATGACAACGTAAATGATGTCAATCTGGCATGAATAACCTTAGCATTTATATTTATCTCGCGAGAAGGACAATGTTGGTCCAGTGTGTTTGTGTGTATATGTACGCCTATACGCCATGAAAGTGACTAGCCACTTCATCATTCTTCCAGAGTCAGTCCCCTTATTATTTGGAATGGGCTTGGCGATTATATATTACATTTGTGAAAATGCAGTTGTTTAAAATATATATTTATCAGAATATATTTGTGATTGTGGCTGAATTTACTCCTGCCAGATGCCTTTTAATATAATGTTGAGCTGACGAACATTGCGCTACATTTTTGCCCTTTTAAGGCCATTCAAAAAGCTAACAAACATTAGAAAACTACGGGTCTACTTCCTTGAAAATGTTGCTGCACTTTCGATGCACGTTAACACAACCATTGGAACAAAGTGTTGTTGTTTCGTAAACTCCATGTTCAGTTGGATGAGAGCACAAATGGACAGCAATCAAGAGTCAGGATCAAGCACACCACAAGTCTCTGTGGCGCAATTGGTTAGCGTGTTAGACTGTTAATCTAAAGGTTGGTGGTTCGAGCCCACCCAGGGACGACAGTTCTCAGTTTGTTGTGCTCCATGATGTGGATATGACAAGTCTCTGTGGTGCAATTGGTTGGCGCGTTAGACTGTTTATTTAAAAGTTGGTGATTTGAGCCCACCCAGGCATGCTGTCTTTCTGTTTCTAGTGATATGGAAGACCTTCCTGGCCTTACAGTAAGCTTGCTTTTGACCTGCTCTGTTTCCTGTTGTCACATGTGATTGGTGTGTTGTTGTACATGAAAGATGACAAGTTAATATACCTACTGGTAAAATGGCTGTCAATGGTCTCTGATCTTCTGTTACTCAATAGCTTGATCATTCTGTGTTCTCCAAGGAACATATAATTTATTCTTATTAATCTGGCTAGTATGACAACGTAAATGATGTCAATCTGGCATGAATAACCTTAGCATTTATATTTATCTCGCGAGAAGGACAATGTTGGTCCAGTGTGTTTGTGTGTATATGTACGCCTATACGCCATGAAAGTGACTAGCCACTTCATCATTCTTCCAGAGTCAGTCCCCTTATTATTTGGAATGGGCTTGGCGATTATATATTACATTTGTGAAAATGCAGTTGTTTAAAATATATATTTATCAGAATATATTTGTGATTGTGGCTGAATTTACTCCTGCCAGATGCCTTTTAATATAATGTTGAGCTGACGAACATTGCGCTACATTTTTGCCCTTTTAAGGCCATTCAAAAAGCTAACAAACATTAGAAAACTACGGGTCTACTTCCTTGAAAATGTTGCTGCACTTTCGATGCACGTTAACACAACCATTGGAACAAAGTGTTGTTGTTTCGTAAACTCCATGTTCAGTTGGATGAGAGCACAAATGGACAGCAATCAAGAGTCAGGATCAAGCACACCACAAGTCTCTGTGGCGCAATTGGTTAGCGCGTTAGACTGTTAATCTAAAGGTTGGTGGTTCGAGCCCACCCAGGGACGACAGTTCTCAGTTTGTTGTGCTCCATGATGTGGATATGACAAGTCTCTGTGGTGCAATTGGTTGGCGTGTTAGACTGTTTATTTAAAAGTTGGTGATTTGAGCCCACCCAGGCATGCTGTCTTTCTGTTTCTAGTGATATGGAAGACCTTCCTGGCCTTACAGTAAGCTTGCTTTTGACCTGCTCTGTTTCCTGTTGTCACATGTGATTGGTGTGTTGTTGTACATGAAAGATGACAAGTTAATATACCTACTGGTAAAATGGCTGTCAATGGTCTCTGATCTTCTGTTACTCAATAGCTTGATCATTCTGTGTTCTCCAAGGAACATATAATTTATTCTTATTAATCTGGCTAGTATGACAACGTAAATGATGTCAATCTGGCATGAATAACCTTAGCATTTATATTTATCTCGCGAGAAGGACAATGTTGGTCCAGTGTGTTTGTGTGTATATGTACGCCTATACGCCATGAAAGTGACTAGCCACTTCATCATTCTTCCAGAGTCAGTCCCCTTATTATTTGGAATGGGCTTGGCGATTATATATTACATTTGTGAAAATGCAGTTGTTTAAAATATATATTTATCAGAATATATTTGTGATTGTGGCTGAATTTACTCCTGCCAGATGCCTTTTAATATAATGTTGAGCTGACGAACATTGCGCTACATTTTTGCCCTTTTAAGGCCATTCAAAAAGCTAACAAACATTAGAAAACTACAGGTCTACTTCCTTGAAAATGTTGCTGCACTTTCGATGCACGTTAACACAACCATTGGAACAAAGTGTTGTTGTTTCGTAAACTCCATGTTCAGTTGGATGAGAGCACAAATGGACAGCAATCAAGAGTCAGGATCAAACACACCACAAGTCTCTGTGGCGCAATTGGTTAGCGCGTTAGACTGTTAATCTAAAGGTTGGTGGTTCGAGCCCACCCAGGGACGACAGTTCTCAGTTTGTTGTGCTCCATGATGTGGATATGACAAGTCTCTGTGGTGCAATTGGTTGGCGCGTTAGACTGTTTATTTAAAAGTTGGTGATTTGAGCCCACCCAGGCATGCTGTCTTTCTGTTTCTAGTGATATGGAAGACCTTCCTGGCCTTACAGTAAGCTTGCTTTTGACCTGCTCTGTTTCCTGTTGTCACATGTGATTGGTGTGTTGTTGTACATGAAAGATGACAAGTTAATATACCTACTGGTAAAATGGCTGTCAATGGTCTCTGATCTTCTGTTACTCAATAGCTTGATCATTCTGTGTTCTCCAAGGAACATATAATTTATTCTTATTAATCTGGCTAGTATGACAACGTAAATGATGTCAATCTGGCATGAATAACCTTAGCATTTATATTATCTCGCGAGAAGGACAATGTTGGTCCAGTGTGTTTGTGTGTATATGTACGCCTATACGCCATGAAAGTGACTAGCCACTTCATCATTCTTCCAGAGTCAGTCCCCTTATTATTTGGAATGGGCTTGGCGATTATATATTACATTTGTGAAAATGCAGTTGTTTAAAATATATATTTATCAGAATATATTTGTGATTGTGGCTGAATTTACTCCTGCCAGATGCCTTTTAATATAATGTTGAGCTGACGAACATTGCGCTACATTTTTGCCCTTTTAAGGCCATTCAAAAAGCTAACAAACATTAGAAAACTACAGGTCTACTTCCTTGAAAATGTTGCTGCACTTTCGATGCACGTTAACACAACCATTGGAACAAAGTGTTGTTGTTTCGTAAACTCCATGTTCAGTTGGATGAGAGCACAAATGGACAGCAATCAAGAGTCAGGATCAAACACACCACAAGTCTCTGTGGCGCAATTGGTTAGCGCGTTAGACTGTTAATCTAAAGGTTGGTGGTTCGAGCCCACCCAGGGACGACAGTTCTCAGTTTGTTGTGCTCCATGATGTGGATATGACAAGTCTCTGTGGTGCAATTGGTTGGCGCGTTAGACTGTTTATTTAAAAGTTGGTGATTTGAGCCCACCCAGGCATGCTGTCTTTCTGTTTCTAGTGATATGGAAGACCTTCCTGGCCTTACAGTAAGCTTGCTTTTGACCTGCTCTGTTTCCTGTTGTCACATGTGATTGGTGTGTTGTTGTACATGAAAGATGACAAGTTAATATACCTACTGGTAAAATGGCTGTCAATGGTCTCTGATCTTCTGTTACTCAATAGCTTGATCATTCTGTGTTCTCCAAGGAACATATAATTTATTCTTATTAATCTGGCTAGTATGACAACGTAAATGATGTCAATCTGGCATGAATAACCTTAGCATTTATATTTATCTCGCGAGAAGGACAATGTTGGTCCAGTGTGTTTGTGTGTATATGTAGCCTATACGCCATGAAAGTGACTAGCCACTTCATCATTCTTCCAGAGTCAGTCCCCTTATTATTTGGAATGGGCTTGGCGATTATATATTACATTTGTGAAAATGCAGTTGTTTAAAATATATATTTATCAGAATATATTTGTGATTGTGGCTGAATTTACTCCTGCCAGATGCCTTTTAATATAATGTTGAGCTGACGAACATTGCGCTACATTTTTGCCCTTTTAAGGCCATTCAAAAAGCTAACAAACATTAGAAAACTACAGGTCTACTTCCTTGAAAATGTTGCTGCACTTTCGATGCACGTTAACACAACCATTGGAACAAAGTGTTGTTGTTTCGTAAACTCCATGTTCAGTTGGATGAGAGCACAAATGGACAGCAATCCAGAGTTAGGATCAAACACACCACAAGTCTCTGTGGCGCAATTGGTTAGCGCGTTAGACTGTTAATCTAAAGGTTGGTGGTTCGAGCCCACCCAGGGACGACAGTTCTCAGTTTGTTGTGCTCCATGATGTGGATATGACAAGTCTCTGTGGTGCAATTGGTTGGCGCGTTAGACTGTTTATTTAAAAGTTGGTGATTTGAGCCCACCCAGGCATGCTGTCTTTCTGTTTCTAGTGATATGGAAGACCTTCCTGGCCTTACAGTAAGCTTGCTTTTGACCTGCTGTGTTTCCTGTTGTCACATGTGATTGGTGTGTTGTTGTACATGAAAGATGACAAGTTAATATACCTACTGGTAAAATGGCTGTCAATGGTCTCTGATCTTCTGTTACTCAATAGCTTGATCATTCTGTGTTCTCCAAGGAACATATAATTTATTCTTATTAATCTGGCTAGTATGACAACGTAAATGATGTCAATCTGGCATGAATAACCTTAGCATTTATATTTATCTCGCGAGAAGGACAATGTTGGTCCAGTGTGTTTGTGTGTATATGTACGCCTATACGCCATGAAAGTGACTAGCCACTTCATCATTCTTCCAGAGTCAGTCCCCTTATTATTTGGAATGGGCTTGGCGATTATATATTACATTTGTGAAAATGCAGTTGTTTAAAATATATATTTATCAGAATATATTTGTGATTGTGGCTGAATTTACTCCTGCCAGATGCCTTTTAATATAATGTTGAGCTGACGAACATTGCGCTACATTTTTGCCCTTTTAAGGCCATTCAAAAAGCTAACAAACATTAGAAAACTACAGGTCTACTTCCTTGAAAATGTTGCTGCACTTTCGATGCACGTTAACACAACCATTGGAACAAAGTGTTGTTGTTTCGTAAACTCCATGTTCAGTTGGATGAGAGCACAAATGGACAGCGATCAAGAGTCAGGATCAAACACACCACAAGTCTCTGTGGCTGCAATTGGTTGGCGCTTTAGACTGTTTATTTAAAAGTTGGTGATTTGAGCCCACCCAGGCATGCTGTCTTTCTGTTTCTAGTGATATGGAAGACCTTCCTGGCCTTACAGTAAGCTTGCTTTTGACCTGCTCTGTTTCCTGTTGTCACATGTGATTGGTGTGTTGTTGTACATGAAAGATGACAAGTTAATATACCTACTGGTAAAATGGCTGTCAATGGTCTCTGATCTTCTGTTACTCAATAGCTTGATCATTCTGTGTTCTCCAAGGAACATATAATTTATTCTTATTAATCTGGCTAGTATGACAACGTAAATCATGTCAATCTGGCATGAATAACCTTAGCATTTATATTTATCTCGCGAGAAGGACAATGTTGGTCCAGTGTGTTTGTGTGTATATGTACGCCTATACGCCATGAAAGTGACTAGCCACTTCATCATTCTTCCAGAGTCAGTCCCCTTATTATTTGGAATGGGCTTGGCGATTATATATTACATTTGTGAAAATGCAGTTGTTTAAAATATATATTTATCAGAATATATTTGTGATTGTGGCTGAATTTACTCCTGCCAGATGCCTTTTAATATAATGTTGAGCTGACGAACATTGCGCTACATTTTTGCCCTTTTAAGGCCATTCAAAAAGCTAACAAACATTAGAAAACTACAGGTCTACTTCCTTGAAAATGTTGCTGCACTTTCGATGCACGTTAACACAACCATTGGAACAAAGTGTTGTTGTTTCGTAAACTCCATGTTCAGTTGGATGAGAGCACAAATGGACAGCAATCCAGAGTTAGGATCAAACACACCACAAGTCTCTGTGGCGCAATTGGTTAGCGCGTTAGACTGTTAATCTAAAGGTTGGTGGTTCGAGCCCACCCAGGGACGACAGTTCTCAGTTTGTTGTGCTCCATGATGTGGATATGACAAGTCTCTGTGGTGCAATTGGTTGGCGCGTTAGACTGTTTATTTAAAAGTTGGTGATTTGAGCCCACCCAGGCATGCTGTCTTTCTGTTTCTAGTGATATGGAAGACCTTCCTGGCCTTACAGTAAGCTTGCTTTTGACCTGCTCTGTTTCCTGTTGTCACATGTGATTGGTGTGTTGTTGTACATGAAAGATGACAAGTTAATATACCTACTGGTAAAATGGCTGTCAATGGTCTCTGATCTTCTGTTACTCAATAGCTTGATCATTCTGTGTTCTCCAAGGAACATATAATTTATTCTTATTAATCTGGCTAGTATGACAACGTAAATGATGTCAATCTGGCATGAATAACCTTAGCATTTATATTTATCTCGCGAGAAGGACAATGTTGGTCCAGTGTGTTTGTGTGTATATGTACGCCTATACGCCATGAAAGTGACTAGCCACTTCATCATTCTTCCAGAGTCAGTCCCCTTATTATTTGGAATGGGCTTGGCGATTATATATTACATTTGTGAAAATGCAGTTGTTTAAAATATATATTTATCAGAATATATTTGTGATTGTGGCTGAATTTACTCCTGCCAGATGCCTTTTAATATAATGTTGAGCTGACGAACATTGCGCTACATTTTTGCCCTTTTAAGGCCATTCAAAAAGCTAACAAACATTAGAAAACTACAGGTCTACTTCCTTGAAAATGTTGCTGCACTTTCGATGCACGTTAACACAACCATTGGAACAAAGTGTTGTTGTTTCGTAAACTCCATGTTCAGTTGGATGAGAGCACAAATGGACAGCAATCAAGAGTCAGGATCAAACACACCACAAGTCTCTGTGGCGCAATTGGTTAGCGCGTTAGACTGTTAATCTAAAGGTTGGTGGTTCGAGCCCACCCAGGGACGACAGTTCTCAGTTTGTTGTGCTCCATGATGTGGATATGACAAGTCTCTGTGGTGCAATTGGTTGGCGTGTTAGACTGTTTATTTAAAAGTTGGTGATTTGAGCCCACCCAGGCATGCTGTCTTTCTGTTTCTAGTGATATGGAAGACCTTCCTGGCCTTACAGTAAGCTTGCTTTTGACCTGCTCTGTTTCCTGTTGTCACATGTGATTGGTGTGTTGTTGTACATGAAAGATGACAAGTTAATATACCTACTGGTAAAATGGCTGTCAATGGTCTCTGATCTTCTGTTACTCAATAGCTTGATCATTCTGTGTTCTCCAAGGAACATATAATTTATTCTTATTAATCTGGCTAGTATGACAACGTAAATGATGTCAATCTGGCATGAATAACCTTAGCATTTATATTTATCTCGCGAGAAGGACAATGTTGGTCCAGTGTGTTTGTGTGTATATGTACGCCTATACGCCATGAAAGTGACTAGCCACTTCATCATTCTTCCAGAGTCAGTCCCCTTATTATTTGGAATGGGCTTGGCGATTATATATTACATTTGTGAAAATGCAGTTGTTTAAAATATATATTTATCAGAATATATTTGTGATTGTGGCTGAATTTACTCCTGCCAGATGCCTTTTAATATAATGTTGAGCTGACGAACATTGCGCTACATTTTTGCCCTTTTAAGGCCATTCAAAAAGCTAACAAACATTAGAAAACTACAGGTCTACTTCCTTGAAAATGTTGCTGCACTTTCGATGCACGTTAACACAACCATTGGAACAAAGTGTTGTTGTTTCGTAAACTCCATGTTCAGTTGGATGAGAGCACAAATGGACAGCAATCAAGAGTCAGGATCAAACACACCACAAGTCTCTGTGGCGCAATTGGTTAGCGCGTTAGACTGTTAATCTAAAGGTTGGTGGTTCGAGCCCACCCAGGGACGACAGTTCTCAGTTTGTTGTGCTCCATGATGTGGATATGACAAGTCTCTGTGGTGCAATTGGTTGGCGCGTTAGACTGTTTATTTAAAAGTTGGTGATTTGAGCCCACCCAGGCATGCTGTCTTTCTGTTTCTAGTGATATGGAAGACCTTCCTGGCCTTACAGTAAGCTTGCTTTTGACCTGCTCTGTTTCCTGTTGTCACATGTGATTGGTGTGTTGTTGTACATGAAAGATGACAAGTTAATATACCTACTGGTAAAATGGCTGTCAATGGTCTCTGATCTTCTGTTACTCAATAGCTTGATCATTCTGTGTTCTCCAAGGAACATATAATTTATTCTTATTAATCTGGCTAGTATGACAACGTAAATGATGTCAATCTGGCATGAATAACCTTAGCATTTATATTTATCTCGCGAGAAGGACAATGTTGGTCCAGTGTGTTTGTGTGTATATGTACGCCTATACGCCATGAAAGTGACTAGCCACTTCATCATTCTTCCAGAGTCAGTCCCCTTATTATTTGGAATGGGCTTGGCGATTATATATTACATTTGTGAAAATGCAGTTGTTTAAAATATATATTTATCAGAATATATTTGTGATTGTGGCTGAATTTACTCCTGCCAGATGCCTTTTAATATAATGTTGAGCTGACGAACATTGCGCTACATTTTTGCCCTTTTAAGGCCATTCAAAAAGCTAACAAACATTAGAAAACTACAGGTCTACTTCCTTGAAAATGTTGCTGCACTTTCGATGCACGTTAACACAACCATTGGAACAAAGTGTTGTTGTTTCGTAAACTCCATGTTCAGTTGGATGAGAGCACAAATGGACAGCAATCAAGAGTCAGGATCAAACACACCACAAGTCTCTGTGGCGCAATTGGTTAGCGCGTTAGACTGTTAATCTAAAGGTTGGTGGTTCGAGCCCACCCAGGGACGACAGTTCTCAGTTTGTTGTGCTCCATGATGTGGATATGACAAGTCTCTGTGGTGCAATTGGTTGGCGCGTTAGACTGTTTATTTAAAAGTTGGTGATTTGAGCCCACCCAGGCATGCTGTCTTTCTGTTTCTAGTGATATGGAAGACCTTCCTGGCCTTACAGTAAGCTTGCTTTTGACCTGCTCTGTTTCCTGTTGTCACATGTGATTGGTGTGTTGTTGTACATGAAAGATGACAAGTTAATATACCTACTGGTAAAATGGCTGTCAATGGTCTCTGATCTTCTGTTACTCAATAGCTTGATCATTCTGTGTTCTCCAAGGAACATATAATTTATTCTTATTAATCTGGCTAGTATGACAACGTAAATGATGTCAATCTGGCATGAATAACCTTAGCATTTATATTTATCTCGCGAGAAGGACAATGTTGGTCCAGTGTGTTTGTGTGTATATGTACGCCTATACGCCATGAAAGTGACTAGCCACTTCATCATTCTTCCAGAGTCAGTCCCCTTATTATTTGGAATGGGCTTGGCGATTATATATTACATTTGTGAAAATGCAGTTGTTTAAAATATATATTTATCAGAATATATTTGTGATTGTGGCTGAATTTACTCCTGCCAGATGCCTTTTAATATAATGTTGAGCTGACGAACATTGCGCTACATTTTTGCCCTTTTAAGGCCATTCAAAAAGCTAACAAACATTAGAAAACTACAGGTCTACTTCCTTGAAAATGTTGCTGCACTTTCGATGCACGTTAACACAACCATTGGAACAAAGTGTTGTTGTTTCGTAAACTCCATGTTCAGTTGGATGAGAGCACAAATGGACAGCAATCAAGAGTCAGGATCAAACACACCACAAGTCTCTGTGGCGCAATTGGTTAGCGCGTTAGACTGTTAATCTAAAGGTTGGTGGTTCGAGCCCACCCAGGGACGACAGTTCTCAGTTTGTTGTGCTCCATGATGTGGATATGACAAGTCTCTGTGGTGCAATTGGTTGGCGCGTTAGACTGTTTATTTAAAAGTTGGTGATTTGAGCCCACCCAGGCATGCTGTCTTTCTGTTTCTAGTGATATGGAAGACCTTCCTGGCCTTACAGTAAGCTTGCTTTTGACCTGCTCTGTTTCCTGTTGTCACATGTGATTGGTGTGTTGTTGTACATGAAAGATGACAAGTTAATATACCTACTGGTAAAATGGCTGTCAATGGTCTCTGATCTTCTGTTACTCAATAGCTTGATCATTCTGTGTTCTCCAAGGAACATATAATTTATTCTTATTAATCTGGCTAGTATGACAACGTAAATGATGTCAATCTGGCATGAATAACCTTAGCATTTATATTTATCTCGCGAGAAGGACAATGTTGGTCCAGTGTGTTTGTGTGTATATGTACGCCTATACGCCATGAAAGTGACTAGCCACTTCATCATTCTTCCAGAGTCAGTCCCCTTATTATTTGGAATGGGCTTGGCGATTATATATTACATTTGTGAAAATGCAGTTGTTTAAAATATATATTTATCAGAATATATTTGTGATTGTGGCTGAATTTACTCCTGCCAGATGCCTTTTAATATAATGTTGAGCTGACGAACATTGCGCTACATTTTTGCCCTTTTAAGGCCATTCAAAAAGCTAACAAACATTAGAAAACTACAGGTCTACTTCCTTGAAAATGTTGCTGCACTTTCGATGCACGTTAACACAACCATTGGAACAAAGTGTTGTTGTTTCGTAAACTCCATGTTCAGTTGGATGAGAGCACAAATGGACAGCAATCAAGAGTCAGGATCAAACACACCACAAGTCTCTGTGGCGCAATTGGTTAGCGCGTTAGACTGTTAATCTAAAGGTTGGTGGTTCGAGCCCACCCAGGGACGACAGTTCTCAGTTTGTTGTGCTCCATGATGTGGATATGACAAGTCTCTGTGGTGCAATTGGTTGGCGCGTTAGACTGTTTATTTAAAAGTTGGTGATTTGAGCCCACCCAGGCATGCTGTCTTTCTGTTTCTAGTGATATGGAAGACCTTCCTGGCCTTACAGTAAGCTTGCTTTTGACCTGCTCTGTTTCCTGTTGTCACATGTGATTGGTGTGTTGTTGTACATGAAAGATGACAAGTTAATATACCTACTGGTAAAATGGCTGTCAATGGTCTCTGATCTTCTGTTACTCAATAGCTTGATCATTCTGTGTTCTCCAAGGAACATATAATTTATTCTTATTAATCTGGCTAGTATGACAACGTAAATGATGTCAATCTGGCATGAATAACCTTAGCATTTATATTTATCTCGCGAGAAGGACAATGTTGGTCCAGTGTGTTTGTGTGTATATGTACGCCTATACGCCATGAAAGTGACTAGCCACTTCATCATTCTTCCAGAGTCAGTCCCCTTATTATTTGGAATGGGCTTGGCGATTATATATTACATTTGTGAAAATGCAGTTGTTTAAAATATATATTTATCAGAATATATTTGTGATTGTGGCTGAATTTACTCCTGCCAGATGCCTTTTAATATAATGTTGAGCTGACGAACATTGCGCTACATTTTTGCCCTTTTAAGGCCATTCAAAAAGCTAACAAACATTAGAAAACTACAGGTCTACTTCCTTGAAAATGTTGCTGCACTTTCGATGCACGTTAACACAACCATTGGAACAAAGTGTTGTTGTTTCGTAAACTCCATGTTCAGTTGGATGAGAGCACAAATGGACAGCAATCAAGAGTCAGGATCAAACACACCACAAGTCTCTGTGGCGCAATTGGTTAGCGCGTTAGACTGTTAATCTAAAGGTTGGTGGTTCGAGCCCACCCAGGGACGACAGTTCTCAGTTTGTTGTGCTCCATGATGTGGATATGACAAGTCTCTGTGGTGCAATTGGTTGGCGCGTTAGACTGTTTATTTAAAAGTTGGTGATTTGAGCCCACCCAGGCATGCTGTCTTTCTGTTTCTAGTGATATGGAAGACCTTCCTGGCCTTACAGTAAGCTTGCTTTTGACCTGCTCTGTTTCCTGTTGTCACATGTGATTGGTGTGTTGTTGTACATGAAAGATGACAAGTTAATATACCTACTGGTAAAATGGCTGTCAATGGTCTCTGATCTTCTGTTACTCAATAGCTTGATCATTCTGTGTTCTCCAAGGAACATATAATTTATTCTTATTAATCTGGCTAGTATGACAACGTAAATGATGTCAATCTGGCATGAATAACCTTAGCATTTATATTTATCTCGCGAGAAGGACAATGTTGGTCCAGTGTGTTTGTGTGTATATGTACGCCTATACGCCATGAAAGTGACTAGCCACTTCATCATTCTTCCAGAGTCAGTCCCCTTATTATTTGGAATGGGCTTGGCGATTATATATTACATTTGTGAAAATGCAGTTGTTTAAAATATATATTTATCAGAATATATTTGTGATTGTGGCTGAATTTACTCCTGCCAGATGCCTTTTAATATAATGTTGAGCTGACGAACATTGCGCTACATTTTTGCCCTTTTAAGGCCATTCAAAAAGCTAACAAACATTAGAAAACTACAGGTCTACTTCCTTGAAAATGTTGCTGCACTTTCGATGCACGTTAACACAACCATTGGAACAAAGTGTTGTTGTTTCGTAAACTCCATGTTCAGTTGGATGAGAGCACAAATGGACAGCAATCAAGAGTCAGGATCAAACACACCACAAGTCTCTGTGGCGCAATTGGTTAGCGCGTTAGACTGTTAATCTAAAGGTTGGTGGTTCGAGCCCACCCAGGGACGACAGTTCTCAGTTTGTTGTGCTCCATGATGTGGATATGACAAGTCTCTGTGGTGCAATTGGTTGGCGCGTTAGACTGTTTATTTAAAAGTTGGTGATTTGAGCCCACCCAGGCATGCTGTCTTTCTGTTTCTAGTGATATGGAAGACCTTCCTGGCCTTACAGTAAGCTTGCTTTTGACCTGCTCTGTTTCCTGTTGTCACATGTGATTGGTGTGTTGTTGTACATGAAAGATGACAAGTTAATATACCTACTGGTAAAATGGCTGTCAATGGTCTCTGATCTTCTGTTACTCAATAGCTTGATCATTCTGTGTTCTCCAAGGAACATATAATTTATTCTTATTAATCTGGCTAGTATGACAACGTAAATGATGTCAATCTGGCATGAATAACCTTAGCATTTATATTTATCTCGCGAGAAGGACAATGTTGGTCCAGTGTGTTTGTGTGTATATGTACGCCTATACGCCATGAAAGTGACTAGCCACTTCATCATTCTTCCAGAGTCAGTCCCCTTATTATTTGGAATGGGCTTGGCGATTATATATTACATTTGTGAAAATGCAGTTGTTTAAAATATATATTTATCAGAATATATTTGTGATTGTGGCTGAATTTACTCCTGCCAGATGCCTTTTAATATAATGTTGAGCTGACGAACATTGCGCTACATTTTTGCCCTTTTAAGGCCATTCAAAAAGCTAACAAACATTAGAAAACTACAGGTCTACTTCCTTGAAAATGTTGCTGCACTTTCGATGCACGTTAACACAACCATTGGAACAAAGTGTTGTTGTTTCGTAAACTCCATGTTCAGTTGGATGAGAGCACAAATGGACAGCAATCAAGAGTCAGGATCAAACACACCACAAGTCTCTGTGGCGCAATTGGTTAGCGCGTTAGACTGTTAATCTAAAGGTTGGTGGTTCGAGCCCACCCAGGGACGACAGTTCTCAGTTTGTTGTGCTCCATGATGTGGATATGACAAGTCTCTGTGGTGCAATTGGTTGGCGCGTTAGACTGTTTATTTAAAAGTTGGTGATTTGAGCCCACCCAGGCATGCTGTCTTTCTGTTTCTAGTGATATGGAAGACCTTCCTGGCCTTACAGTAAGCTTGCTTTTGACCTGCTCTGTTTCCTGTTGTCACATGTGATTGGTGTGTTGTTGTACATGAAAGATGACAAGTTAATATACCTACTGGTAAAATGGCTGTCAATGGTCTCTGATCTTCTGTTACTCAATAGCTTGATCATTCTGTGTTCTCCAAGGAACATATAATTTATTCTTATTAATCTGGCTAGTATGACAACGTAAATGATGTCAATCTGGCATGAATAACCTTAGCATTTATATTTATCTCGCGAGAAGGACAATGTTGGTCCAGTGTGTTTGTGTGTATATGTACGCCTATACGCCATGAAAGTGACTAGCCACTTCATCATTCTTCCAGAGTCAGTCCCCTTATTATTTGGAATGGGCTTGGCGATTATATATTACATTTGTGAAAATGCAGTTGTTTAAAATATATATTTATCAGAATATATTTGTGATTGTGGCTGAATTTACTCCTGCCAGATGCCTTTTAATATAATGTTGAGCTGACGAACATTGCGCTACATTTTTGCCCTTTTAAGGCCATTCAAAAAGCTAACAAACATTAGAAAACTACAGGTCTACTTCCTTGAAAATGTTGCTGCACTTTCGATGCACGTTAACACAACCATTGGAACAAAGTGTTGTTGTTTCGTAAACTCCATGTTCAGTTGGATGAGAGCACAAATGGACAGCAATCAAGAGTCAGGATCAAACACACCACAAGTCTCTGTGGCGCAATTGGTTAGCGCGTTAGACTGTTAATCTAAAGGTTGGTGGTTCGAGCCCACCCAGGGACGACAGTTCTCAGTTTGTTGTGCTCCATGATGTGGATATGACAAGTCTCTGTGGTGCAATTGGTTGGCGCGTTAGACTGTTTATTTAAAAGTTGGTGATTTGAGCCCACCCAGGCATGCTGTCTTTCTGTTTCTAGTGATATGGAAGACCTTCCTGGCCTTACAGTAAGCTTGCTTTTGACCTGCTCTGTTTCCTGTTGTCACATGTGATTGGTGTGTTGTTGTACATGAAAGATGACAAGTTAATATACCTACTGGTAAAATGGCTGTCAATGGTCTCTGATCTTCTGTTACTCAATAGCTTGATCATTCTGTGTTCTCCAAGGAACATATAATTTATTCTTATTAATCTGGCTAGTATGACAACGTAAATGATGTCAATCTGGCATGAATAACCTTAGCATTTATATTTATCTCGCGAGAAGGACAATGTTGGTCCAGTGTGTTTGTGTGTATATGTACGCCTATACGCCATGAAAGTGACTAGCCACTTCATCATTCTTCCAGAGTCAGTCCCCTTATTATTTGGAATGGGCTTGGCGATTATATATTACATTTGTGAAAATGCAGTTGTTTAAAATATATATTTATCAGAATATATTTGTGATTGTGGCTGAATTTACTCCTGCCAGATGCCTTTTAATATAATGTTGAGCTGACGAACATTGCGCTACATTTTTGCCCTTTTAAGGCCATTCAAAAAGCTAACAAACATTAGAAAACTACAGGTCTACTTCCTTGAAAATGTTGCTGCACTTTCGATGCACGTTAACACAACCATTGGAACAAAGTGTTGTTGTTTCGTAAACTCCATGTTCAGTTGGATGAGAGCACAAATGGACAGCAATCAAGAGTCAGGATCAAACACACCACAAGTCTCTGTGGCGCAATTGGTTAGCGCGTTAGACTGTTAATCTAAAGGTTGGTGGTTCGAGCCCACCCAGGGACGACAGTTCTCAGTTTGTTGTGCTCCATGATGTGGATATGACAAGTCTCTGTGGTGCAATTGGTTGGCGCGTTAGACTGTTTATTTAAAAGTTGGTGATTTGAGCCCACCCAGGCATGCTGTCTTTCTGTTTCTAGTGATATGGAAGACCTTCCTGGCCTTACAGTAAGCTTGCTTTTGACCTGCTCTGTTTCCTGTTGTCACATGTGATTGGTGTGTTGTTGTACATGAAAGATGACAAGTTAATATACCTACTGGTAAAATGGCTGTCAATGGTCTCTGATCTTCTGTTACTCAATAGCTTGATCATTCTGTGTTCTCCAAGGAACATATAATTTATTCTTATTAATCTGGCTAGTATGACAACGTAAATGATGTCAATCTGGCATGAATAACCTTAGCATTTATATTTATCTCGCGAGAAGGACAATGTTGGTCCAGTGTGTTTGTGTGTATATGTACGCCTATACGCCATGAAAGTGACTAGCCACTTCATCATTCTTCCAGAGTCAGTCCCCTTATTATTTGGAATGGGCTTGGCGATTATATATTACATTTGTGAAAATGCAGTTGTTTAAAATATATATTTATCAGAATATATTTGTGATTGTGGCTGAATTTACTCCTGCCAGATGCCTTTTAATATAATGTTGAGCTGACGAACATTGCGCTACATTTTTGCCCTTTTAAGGCCATTCAAAAAGCTAACAAACATTAGAAAACTACAGGTCTACTTCCTTGAAAATGTTGCTGCACTTTCGATGCACGTTAACACAACCATTGGAACAAAGTGTTGTTGTTTCGTAAACTCCATGTTCAGTTGGATGAGAGCACAAATGGACAGCAATCAAGAGTCAGGATCAAACACACCACAAGTCTCTGTGGCGCAATTGGTTAGCGCGTTAGACTGTTAATCTAAAGGTTGGTGGTTCGAGCCCACCCAGGGACGACAGTTCTCAGTTTGTTGTGCTCCATGATGTGGATATGACAAGTCTCTGTGGTGCAATTGGTTGGCGCGTTAGACTGTTTATTTAAAAGTTGGTGATTTGAGCCCACCCAGGCATGCTGTCTTTCTGTTTCTAGTGATATGGAAGACCTTCCTGGCCTTACAGTAAGCTTGCTTTTGACCTGCTCTGTTTCCTGTTGTCACATGTGATTGGTGTGTTGTTGTACATGAAAGATGACAAGTTAATATACCTACTGGTAAAATGGCTGTCAATGGTCTCTGATCTTCTGTTACTCAATAGCTTGATCATTCTGTGTTCTCCAAGGAACATATAATTTATTCTTATTAATCTGGCTAGTATGACAACGTAAATGATGTCAATCTGGCATGAATAACCTTAGCATTTATATTTATCTCGCGAGAAGGACAATGTTGGTCCAGTGTGTTTGTGTGTATATGTACGCCTATACGCCATGAAAGTGACTAGCCACTTCATCATTCTTCCAGAGTCAGTCCCCTTATTATTTGGAATGGGCTTGGCGATTATATATTACATTTGTGAAAATGCAGTTGTTTAAAATATATATTTATCAGAATATATTTGTGATTGTGGCTGAATTTACTCCTGCCAGATGCCTTTTAATATAATGTTGAGCTGACGAACATTGCGCTACATTTTTGCCCTTTTAAGGCCATTCAAAAAGCTAACAAACATTAGAAAACTACAGGTCTACTTCCTTGAAAATGTTGCTGCACTTTCGATGCACGTTAACACAACCATTGGAACAAAGTGTTGTTGTTTCGTAAACTCCATGTTCAGTTGGATGAGAGCACAAATGGACAGCAATCAAGAGTCAGGATCAAACACACCACAAGTCTCTGTGGCGCAATTGGTTAGCGCGTTAGACTGTTAATCTAAAGGTTGGTGGTTCGAGCCCACCCAGGGACGACAGTTCTCAGTTTGTTGTGCTCCATGATGTGGATATGACAAGTCTCTGTGGTGCAATTGGTTGGCGCGTTAGACTGTTTATTTAAAAGTTGGTGATTTGAGCCCACCCAGGCATGCTGTCTTTCTGTTTCTAGTGATATGGAAGACCTTCCTGGCCTTACAGTAAGCTTGCTTTTGACCTGCTCTGTTTCCTGTTGTCACATGTGATTGGTGTGTTGTTGTACATGAAAGATGACAAGTTAATATACCTACTGGTAAAATGGCTGTCAATGGTCTCTGATCTTCTGTTACTCAATAGCTTGATCATTCTGTGTTCTCCAAGGAACATATAATTTATTCTTATTAATCTGGCTAGTATGACAACGTAAATGATGTCAATCTGGCATGAATAACCTTAGCATTTATATTTATCTCGCGAGAAGGACAATGTTGGTCCAGTGTGTTTGTGTGTATATGTACGCCTATACGCCATGAAAGTGACTAGCCACTTCATCATTCTTCCAGAGTCAGTCCCCTTATTATTTGGAATGGGCTTGGCGATTATATATTACATTTGTGAAAATGCAGTTGTTTAAAATATATATTTATCAGAATATATTTGTGATTGTGGCTGAATTTACTCCTGCCAGATGCCTTTTAATATAATGTTGAGCTGACGAACATTGCGCTACATTTTTGCCCTTTTAAGGCCATTCAAAAAGCTAACAAACATTAGAAAACTACAGGTCTACTTCCTTGAAAATGTTGCTGCACTTTCGATGCACGTTAACACAACCATTGGAACAAAGTGTTGTTGTTTCGTAAACTCCATGTTCAGTTGGATGAGAGCACAAATGGACAGCAATCAAGAGTCAGGATCAAACACACCACAAGTCTCTGTGGCGCAATTGGTTAGCGCGTTAGACTGTTAATCTAAAGGTTGGTGGTTCGAGCCCACCCAGGGACGACAGTTCTCAGTTTGTTGTGCTCCATGATGTGGATATGACAAGTCTCTGTGGTGCAATTGGTTGGCGCGTTAGACTGTTTATTTAAAAGTTGGTGATTTGAGCCCACCCAGGCATGCTGTCTTTCTGTTTCTAGTGATATGGAAGACCTTCCTGGCCTTACAGTAAGCTTGCTTTTGACCTGCTCTGTTTCCTGTTGTCACATGTGATTGGTGTGTTGTTGTACATGAAAGATGACAAGTTAATATACCTACTGGTAAAATGGCTGTCAATGGTCTCTGATCTTCTGTTACTCAATAGCTTGATCATTCTGTGTTCTCCAAGGAACATATAATTTATTCTTATTAATCTGGCTAGTATGACAACGTAAATGATGTCAATCTGGCATGAATAACCTTAGCATTTATATTATCTCGCGAGAAGGACAATGTTGGTCCAGTGTGTTTGTGTGTATATGTACGCCTATACGCCATGAAAGTGACTAGCCACTTCATCATTCTTCCAGAGTCAGTCCCCTTATTATTTGGAATGGGCTTGGCGATTATATATTACATTTGTGAAAATGCAGTTGTTTAAAATATATATTTATCAGAATATATTTGTGATTGTGGCTGAATTTACTCCTGCCAGATGCCTTTTAATATAATGTTGAGCTGACGAACATTGCGCTACATTTTTGCCCTTTTAAGGCCATTCAAAAAGCTAACAAACATTAGAAAACTACAGGTCTACTTCCTTGAAAATGTTGCTGCACTTTCGATGCACGTTAACACAACCATTGGAACAAAGTGTTGTTGTTTCGTAAACTCCATGTTCAGTTGGATGAGAGCACAAATGGACAGCAATCAAGAGTCAGGATCAAACACACCACAAGTCTCTGTGGCGCAATTGGTTAGCGCGTTAGACTGTTAATCTAAAGGTTGGTGGTTCGAGCCCACCCAGGGACGACAGTTCTCAGTTTGTTGTGCTCCATGATGTGGATATGACAAGTCTCTGTGGTGCAATTGGTTGGCGCGTTAGACTGTTTATTTAAAAGTTGGTGATTTGAGCCCACCCAGGCATGCTGTCTTTCTGTTTCTAGTGATATGGAAGACCTTCCTGGCCTTACAGTAAGCTTGCTTTTGACCTGCTCTGTTTCCTGTTGTCACATGTGATTGGTGTGTTGTTGTACATGAAAGATGACAAGTTAATATACCTACTGGTAAAATGGCTGTCAATGGTCTCTGATCTTCTGTTACTCAATAGCTTGATCATTCTGTGTTCTCCAAGGAACATATAATTTATTCTTATTAATCTGGCTAGTATGACAACGTAAATGATGTCAATCTGGCATGAATAACCTTAGCATTTATATTTATCTCGCGAGAAGGACAATGTTGGTCCAGTGTGTTTGTGTGTATATGTACGCCTATACGCCATGAAAGTGACTAGCCACTTCATCATTCTTCCAGAGTCAGTCCCCTTATTATTTGGAATGGGCTTGGCGATTATATATTACATTTGTGAAAATGCAGTTGTTTAAAATATATATTTATCAGAATATATTTGTGATTGTGGCTGAATTTACTCCTGCCAGATGCCTTTTAATATAATGTTGAGCTGACGAACATTGCGCTACATTTTTGCCCTTTTAAGGCCATTCAAAAAGCTAACAAACATTAGAAAACTACAGGTCTACTTCCTTGAAAATGTTGCTGCACTTTCGATGCACGTTAACACAACCATTGGAACAAAGTGTTGTTGTTTCGTAAACTCCATGTTCAGTTGGATGAGAGCACAAATGGACAGCAATCAAGAGTCAGGATCAAACACACCACAAGTCTCTGTGGCGCAATTGGTTAGCGCGTTAGACTGTTAATCTAAAGGTTGGTGGTTCGAGCCCACCCAGGGACGACAGTTCTCAGTTTGTTGTGCTCCATGATGTGGATATGACAAGTCTCTGTGGTGCAATTGGTTGGCGCGTTAGACTGTTTATTTAAAAGTTGGTGATTTGAGCCCACCCAGGCATGCTGTCTTTCTGTTTCTAGTGATATGGAAGACCTTCCTGGCCTTACAGTAAGCTTGCTTTTGACCTGCTCTGTTTCCTGTTGTCACATGTGATTGGTGTGTTGTTGTACATGAAAGATGACAAGTTAATATACCTACTGGTAAAATGGCTGTCAATGGTCTCTGATCTTCTGTTACTCAATAGCTTGATCATTCTGTGTTCTCCAAGGAACATATAATTTATTCTTATTAATCTGGCTAGTATGACAACGTAAATGATGTCAATCTGGCATGAATAACCTTAGCATTTATATTTATCTCGCGAGAAGGACAATGTTGGTCCAGTGTGTTTGTGTGTATATGTACGCCTATACGCCATGAAAGTGACTAGCCACTTCATCATTCTTCCAGAGTCAGTCCCCTTATTATTTGGAATGGGCTTGGCGATTATATATTACATTTGTGAAAATGCAGTTGTTTAAAATATATATTTATCAGAATATATTTGTGATTGTGGCTGAATTTACTCCTGCCAGATGCCTTTTAATATAATGTTGAGCTGACGAACATTGCGCTACATTTTTGCCCTTTTAAGGCCATTCAAAAAGCTAACAAACATTAGAAAACTACAGGTCTACTTCCTTGAAAATGTTGCTGCACTTTCGATGCACGTTAACACAACCATTGGAACAAAGTGTTGTTGTTTCGTAAACTCCATGTTCAGTTGGATGAGAGCACAAATGGACAGCAATCAAGAGTCAGGATCAAACACACCACAAGTCTCTGTGGCGCAATTGGTTAGCGCGTTAGACTGTTAATCTAAAGGTTGGTGGTTCGAGCCCACCCAGGGACGACAGTTCTCAGTTTGTTGTGCTCCATGATGTGGATATGACAAGTCTCTGTGGTGCAATTGGTTGGCGCGTTAGACTGTTTATTTAAAAGTTGGTGATTTGAGCCCACCCAGGCATGCTGTCTTTCTGTTTCTAGTGATATGGAAGACCTTCCTGGCCTTACAGTAAGCTTGCTTTTGACCTGCTCTGTTTCCTGTTGTCACATGTGATTGGTGTGTTGTTGTACATGAAAGATGACAAGTTAATATACCTACTGGTAAAATGGCTGTCAATGGTCTCTGATCTTCTGTTACTCAATAGCTTGATCATTCTGTGTTCTCCAAGGAACATATAATTTATTCTTATTAATCTGGCTAGTATGACAACGTAAATGATGTCAATCTGGCATGAATAACCTTAGCATTTATATTTATCTCGCGAGAAGGACAATGTTGGTCCAGTGTGTTTGTGTGTATATGTACGCCTATACGCCATGAAAGTGACTAGCCACTTCATCATTCTTCCAGAGTCAGTCCCCTTATTATTTGGAATGGGCTTGGCGATTATATATTACATTTGTGAAAATGCAGTTGTTTAAAATATATATTTATCAGAATATATTTGTGATTGTGGCTGAATTTACTCCTGCCAGATGCCTTTTAATATAATGTTGAGCTGACGAACATTGCGCTACATTTTTGCCCTTTTAAGGCCATTCAAAAAGCTAACAAACATTAGAAAACTACAGGTCTACTTCCTTGAAAATGTTGCTGCACTTTCGATGCACGTTAACACAACCATTGGAACAAAGTGTTGTTGTTTCGTAAACTCCATGTTCAGTTGGATGAGAGCACAAATGGACAGCAATCAAGAGTCAGGATCAAACACACCACAAGTCTCTGTGGCGCAATTGGTTAGCGCGTTAGACTGTTAATCTAAAGGTTGATGGTTCGAGCCCACCCAGGGACGACAGTTCTCAGTCTGTTGTGCTCCATGATGTGGATATGACAAGTCTCTGTGGTGCAATTGGTTGGCGTGTTAGACTGTTTATTTAAAAGTTGGTGATTTGAGCCCACCCAGGCATGCTGTCTTTCTGTTTCTAGTGATATGGAAGACCTTCCTGGCCTTACAGTAAGCTTGCTTTTGACCTGCTCTGTTTCCTGTTGTCACATGTGATTGGTGTGTTGTTGTACATGAAAGATGACAAGTTAATATACCTACTGGTAAAATGGCTGTCAATGGTCTCTGATCTTCTGTTACTCAATAGCTTGATCATTCTGTGTTCTCCAAGGAACATATAATTTATTCTTATTAATCTGGCTAGTATGACAACGTAAATGATGTCAATCTGGCATGAATAACCTTAGCATTTATATTTATCTCGCGAGAAGGACAATGTTGGTCCAGTGTGTTTGTGTGTATATGTACGCCTATACGCCATGAAAGTGACTAGCCACTTCATCATTCTTCCAGAGTCAGTCCCCTTATTATTTGGAATGGGCTTGGCGATTATATATTACATTTGTGAAAATGCAGTTGTTTAAAATATATATTTATCAGAATATATTTGTGATTGTGGCTGAATTTACTCCTGCCAGATGCCTTTTAATATAATGTTGAGCTGACGAACATTGCGCTACATTTTTGCCCTTTTAAGGCCATTCAAAAAGCTAACAAACATTAGAAAACTACAGGTCTACTTCCTTGAAAATGTTGCTGCACTTTCGATGCACGTTAACACAACCATTGGAACAAAGTGTTGTTGTTTCGTAAACTCCATGTTCAGTTGGATGAGAGCACAAATGGACAGCAATCAAGAGTCAGGATCAAACACACCACAAGTCTCTGTGGCGCAATTGGTTAGCGCGTTAGACTGTTAATCTAAAGGTTGGTGGTTCGAGCCCACCCAGGGACGACAGTTCTCAGTTTGTTGTGCTCCATGATGTGGATATGACAAGTCTCTGTGGTGCAATTGGTTGGCGCGTTAGACTGTTTATTTAAAAGTTGGTGATTTGAGCCCACCCAGGCATGCTGTCTTTCTGTTTCTAGTGATATGGAAGACCTTCCTGGCCTTACAGTAAGCTTGCTTTTGACCTGCTCTGTTTCCTGTTGTCACATGTGATTGGTGTGTTGTTGTACATGAAAGATGACAAGTTAATATACCTACTGGTAAAATGGCTGTCAATGGTCTCTGATCTTCTGTTACTCAATAGCTTGATCATTCTGTGTTCTCCAAGGAACATATAATTTATTCTTATTAATCTGGCTAGTATGACAACGTAAATGATGTCAATCTGGCATGAATAACCTTAGCATTTATATTTATCTCGCGAGAAGGACAATGTTGGTCCAGTGTGTTTGTGTGTATATGTACGCCTATACGCCATGAAAGTGACTAGCCACTTCATCATTCTTCCAGAGTCAGTCCCCTTATTATTTGGAATGGGCTTGGCGATTATATATTACATTTGTGAAAATGCAGTTGTTTAAAATATATATTTATCAGAATATATTTGTGATTGTGGCTGAATTTACTCCTGCCAGATGCCTTTTAATATAATGTTGAGCTGACGAACATTGCGCTACATTTTTGCCCTTTTAAGGCCATTCAAAAAGCTAACAAACATTAGAAAACTACAGGTCTACTTCCTTGAAAATGTTGCTGCACTTTCGATGCACGTTAACACAACCATTGGAACAAAGTGTTGTTGTTTCGTAAACTCCATGTTCAGTTGGATGAGAGCACAAATGGACAGCAATCAAGAGTCAGGATCAAATACACCACAAGTCTCTGTGGCGCAATTGGTTAGCGCGTTAGACTGTTAATCTAAAGGTTGATGGTTCGAGCCCACCCAGGGACGACAGTTCTCAGTCTGTTGTGCTCCATGATGTGGATATGACAAGTAACTGTGGTGCAATTGGTTGGCGTGTTAGACTGTTTATTTAAAAGTTGGTGATTTGAGCCCACCCAGGCATGCTGTCTTTCTGTTTCTAGTGATATGGAAGACCTTCCTGGCCTTACAGTAAGCTTGCTTTTGACCTGCTCTGTTTCCTGTTGTCACATGTGATTGGTGTGTTGTTGTACATGAAAGATGACAAGTTAATATACCTACTGGTAAAATGGCTGTCAATGGTCTCTGATCTTCTGTTACTCAATAGCTTGATCATTCTGTGTTCTCCAAGGAACATATAATTTATTCTTATTAATCTGGCTAGTATGACAACGTAAATGATGTCAATCTGGCATGAATAACCTTAGCATTTATATTTATCTCGCGAGAAGGACAATGTTGGTCCAGTGTGTTTGTGTGTCTATGTACGCCTATACGCCATGAAAGTGACTAGCCACTTCATCATTCTTCCAGAGTCAGTCCCCTTATTATTTGGAATGGGCTTGGCGATTATATATTACATTTGTGAAAATGCAGTTGTTTAAAATATATATTTATCAGAATATATTTGTGATTGTGGCTGAATTTACTCCTGCCAGATGCCTTTTAATATAATGTTGAGCTGACGAACATTGCGCTACATTTTTGCCCTTTTAAGGCCATTCAAAAAGCTAACAAACATTAGAAAACTACAGGTCTACTTCCTTGAAAATGTTGCTGCACTTTCGATGCACGTTAACACAACCATTGGAACAAAGTGTTGTTGTTTCGTAAACTCCATGTTCAGTTGGATGAGAGCACAAATGGACAGCAATCAAGAGTCAGGATCAAACACACCACAAGTCTCTGTGGCGCAATTGGTTAGCGCGTTAGACTGTTAATCTAAAGGTTGATGGTTCGAGCCCACCCAGGGACGACAGTTCTCAGTCTGTTGTGCTCCATGATGTGGATATGACAAGTAACTGTGGTGCAATTGGTTGGCGTGTTAGACTGTTTATTTAAAAGTTGGTGATTTGAGCCCACCCAGGCATGCTGTCTTTCTGTTTCTAGTGATATGGAAGACCTTCCTGGCCTTACAGTAAGCTTGCTTTTGACCTGCTCTGTTTCCTGTTGTCACATGTGATTGGTGTGTTGTTGTACATGAAAGATGACAAGTTAATATACCTACTGGTAAAATGGCTGTCAATGGTCTCTGATCTTCTGTTACTCAATAGCTTGATCATTCTGTGTTCTCCAAGGAACATATAATTTATTCTTATTAATCTGGCTAGTATGACAACGTAAATGATGTCAATCTGGCATGAATAACCTTAGCATTTATATTTATCTCGCGAGAAGGACAATGTTGGTCCAGTGTGTTTGTGTGTCTATGTACGCCTATACGCCATGAAAGTGACTAGCCACTTCATCATTCTTCCAGAGTCAGTCCCCTTATTATTTGGAATGGGCTTGGCGATTATATATTACATTTGTGAAAATGCAGTTGTTTAAAATATATATTTATCAGAATATATTTGTGATTGTGGCTGAATTTACTCCTGCCAGATGCCTTTTAATATAATGTTGAGCTGACGAACATTGCGCTACATTTTTGCCCTTTTAAGGCCATTCAAAAAGCTAACAAACATTAGAAAACTACAGGTCTACTTCCTTGAAAATGTTGCTGCACTTTCGATGCACGTTAACACAACCATTGGAACAAAGTGTTGTTGTTTCGTAAACTCCATGTTCAGTTGGATGAGAGCACAAATGGACAGCAATCAAGAGTCAGGATCAAACACACCACAAGTCTCTGTGGCGCAATTGGTTAGCGCGTTAGACTGTTAATCTAAAGGTTGGTGGTTCGAGCCCACCCAGGGACGACAGTTCTCAGTTTGTTGTGCTCCATGAATGTGGATATGACAAGTCTCTGTGGTGCAATTGGTTGGCGCGTTAGACTGTTTATTTAAAAGTTGGTGATTTGAGCCCACCCAGGCATGCTGTCTTTCTGTTTCTAGTGATATGGAAGACCTTCCTGGCCTTACAGTAAGCTTGCTTTTGACCTGCTCTGTTTCCTGTTGTCACATGTGATTGGTGTGTTGTTGTACATGAAAGATGACAAGTTAATATACCTACTGGTAAAATGGCTGTCAATGGTCTCTGATCTTCTGTTACTCAATAGCTTGATCATTCTGTGTTCTCCAAGGAACATATAATTTATTCTTATTAATCTGGCTAGTATGACAACGTAAATGATGTCAATCTGGCATGAATAACCTTAGCATTTATATTTATCTCGCGAGAAGGACAATGTTGGTCCAGTGTGTTTGTGTGTATATGTACGCCTATACGCCATGAAAGTGACTAGCCACTTCATCATTCTTCCAGAGTCAGTCCCCTTATTATTTGGAATGGGCTTGGCGATTATATATTACATTTGTGAAAATGCAGTTGTTTAAAATATATATTTATCAGAATATATTTGTGATTGTGGCTGAATTTACTCCTGCCAGATGCCTTTTAATATAATGTTGAGCTGACGAACATTGCGCTACATTTTTGCCCTTTTAAGGCCATTCAAAAAGCTAACAAACATTAGAAAACTACAGGTCTACTTCCTTGAAAATGTTGCTGCACTTTCGATGCACGTTAACACAACCATTGGAACAAAGTGTTGTTGTTTCGTAAACTCCATGTTCAGTTGGATGAGAGCACAAATGGACAGCAATCAAGAGTCAGGATCAAACACACCACAAGTCTCTGTGGCGCAATTGGTTAGCGCGTTAGACTGTTAATCTAAAGGTTGATGGTTCGAGCCCACCCAGGGACGACAGTTCTCAGTCTGTTGTGCTCCATGATGTGGATATGACAAGTAACTGTGGTGCAATTGGTTGGCGTGTTAGACTGTTTATTTAAAAGTTGGTGATTTGAGCCCACCCAGGCATGCTGTCTTTCTGTTTCTAGTGATATGGAAGACCTTCCTGGCCTTACAGTAAGCTTGCTTTTGACCTGCTCTGTTTCCTGTTGTCACATGTGATTGGTGTGTTGTTGTACATGAAAGATGACAAGTTAATATACCTACTGGTAAAATGGCTGTCAATGGTCTCTGATCTTCTGTTACTCAATAGCTTGATCATTCTGTGTTCTCCAAGGAACATATAATTTATTCTTATTAATCTGGCTAGTATGACAACGTAAATGATGTCAATCTGGCATGAATAACCTTAGCATTTATATTTATCTCGCGAGAAGGACAATGTTGGTCCAGTGTGTTTGTGTGTCTATGTACGCCTATACGCCATGAAAGTGACTAGCCACTTCATCATTCTTCCAGAGTCAGTCCCCTTATTATTTGGAATGGGCTTGGCGATTATATATTACATTTGTGAAAATGCAGTTGTTTAAAATATATATTTATCAGAATATATTTGTGATTGTGGCTGAATTTACTCCTGCCAGATGCCTTTTAATATAATGTTGAGCTGACGAACATTGCGCTACATTTTTGCCCTTTTAAGGCCATTCAAAAAGCTAACAAACATTAGAAAACTACAGGTCTACTTCCTTGAAAATGTTGCTGCACTTTCGATGCACGTTAACACAACCATTGGAACAAAGTGTTGTTGTTTCGTAAACTCCATGTTCAGTTGGATGAGAGCACAAATGGACAGCAATCAAGAGTCAGGATCAAACACACCACAAGTCTCTGTGGCGCAATTGGTTAGCGCGTTAGACTGTTAATCTAAAGGTTGGTGGTTCGAGCCCACCCAGGGACGACAGTTCTCAGTTGTTGTGCTCCATGATGTGGATATGACAAGTCTCTGTGGTGCAATTGGTTGGCGCGTTAGACTGTTTATTTAAAAGTTGGTGATTTGAGCCCACCCAGGCATGCTGTCTTTCTGTTTCTAGTGATATGGAAGACCTTCCTGGCCTTACAGTAAGCTTGCTTTTGACCTGCTCTGTTTCCTGTTGTCACATGTGATTGGTGTGTTGTTGTACATGAAAGATGACAAGTTAATATACCTACTGGTAAAATGGCTGTCAATGGTCTCTGATCTTCTGTTACTCAATAGCTTGATCATTCTGTGTTCTCCAAGGAACATATAATTTATTCTTATTAATCTGGCTAGTATGACAACGTAAATGATGTCAATCTGGCATGAATAACCTTAGCATTTATATTTATCTCGCGAGAAGGACAATGTTGGTCCAGTGTGTTTGTGTGTCTATGTACGCCTATACGCCATGAAAGTGACTAGCCACTTCATCATTCTTCCAGAGTCAGTCCCCTTATTATTTGGAATGGGCTTGGCGATTATATATTACATTTGTGAAAATGCAGTTGTTTAAAATATATATTTATCAGAATATATTTGTGATTGTGGCTGAATTTACTCCTGCCAGATGCCATTTAATATAATGTTGAGCTGACGAACATTGCGCTACATTTTTGCCCTTTTAAGGCCATTCAAAAAGCTAACAAACATTAGAAAACTACAGGTCTACTTCCTTGAAAATGTTGCTGCACTTTCGATGCACGTTAACACAACCATTGGAACAAAGTGTTGTTGTTTCGTAAACTCCATGTTCAGTTGGATGAGAGCACAAATGGACAGCAATCAAGAGTCAGGATCAAACACACCACAAGTCTCTGTGGCGCAATTGGTTAGCGCGTTAGACTGTTAATCTAAAGGTTGATGGTTCGAGCCCACCCAGGGACGACAGTTCTCAGTCTGTTGTGCTCCATGATGTGGATATGACAAGTAACTGTGGTGCAATTGGTTGGCGTGTTAGACTGTTTATTTAAAAGTTGGTGATTTGAGCCCACCCAGGCATGCTGTCTTTCTGTTTCTAGTGATATGGAAGACCTTCCTGGCCTTACAGTAAGCTTGCTTTTGACCTGCTCTGTTTCCTGTTGTCACATGTGATTGGTGTGTTGTTGTACATGAAAGATGACAAGTTAATATACCTACTGGTAAAATGGCTGTCAATGGTCTCTGATCTTCTGTTACTCAATAGCTTGATCATTCTGTGTTCTCCAAGGAACATATAATTTATTCTTATTAATCTGGCTAGTATGACAACGTAAATGATGTCAATCTGGCATGAATAACCTTAGCATTTATATTTATCTCGCTAGAAGGACAATGTTGGTCCATTGTGTTTGTGTGTATATGTACGCCTATACGCCATGAAAGTGACTAGCCACTTCATCATTCTTCCAGAGTCAGTCCCCTTATTATTTGGAATGGGCTTGGCGATTATATATTACATTTGTGAAAATGCAGTTGTTTAAAATATATATTTATCAGAATATATTTGTGATTGTGGCTGAATTTACTCCTGCCAGATGCCTTTTAATATAATGTTGAGCTGACGAACATTGCGCTACATTTTTGCCCTTTTAAGGCCATTCAAAAAGCTAACAAACATTAGAAAACTACAGGTCTACTTCCTCGAAAATGTTGCTGCACTTTCGATGCACGTTAACACAACCATTGGAACAAAGTGTTGTTGTTTCGTAAACTCCATGTTCAGTTGGATGAGAGCACAAATGGACAGCAATCAAGAGTCAGGATCAAACACACCACAAGTCTCTGTGGCGCAATTGGTTAGCGCGTTAGACTGTTAATCTAAAGGTTGGTGGTTCGAGCCCACCCAGGGACGACAAGTTCTCAGTCTGTTGTGCTCCATGATGTGCATATGACAAGTCTCTGTGGTGAAATTGGTTGGCGCGTTAGACTGTTTATTTAAAAGTTGGTGATTTGATCCCACCCAGGCATGCTGTCTTTCTGTTTCTAGTGATATGGAAGACCTTCCTGGCCCTTACAGTAAGCTTGCTTTTGACCTGCTCTGTTTCCTGTTGTCACATGTGATTGGTGTGTTGTTGTACATGAAAGATGACAAGTTAATATACCTACTGGTAAAATGGCTGTCACATGTGATTGGTGTGTTGTTGTACATGAAAGATGACAAGTTAATATACCTACTGGTAAAATGGCTGTCAATGGTCTCTGATCTTCTGTTACTCAATAGCTTGATCATTCTGTGTTCTCCAAGGAACATATAATTTATTCTTATTAATCTGGCTAGTATGACAACGTAAATGATGTCAATCTGGCATGAATAACCTTAGCATTTATATTTATCTCGCGAGAAGGACAATGTTGGTCCAGTGTGTTTGTGTGTATATGTACGCCTATACGCCATGAAAGTGACTAGCCACTTCATCATTCTTCCAGAGTCAGTCCCCTTATTATTTGGAATGGGCTTGGCGATTATATATTACATTTGTGAAAATGCAGTTGTTTAAAATATATATTTATCAGAATATATTTGTGATTGTGGCTGAATTTACTCCTGCCAGATGCCTTTTAATATAATGTTGAGCTGACGAACATTGCGCTACATTTTTGCCCTTTTAAGGCCATTCAAAAAGCTAACAAACATTAGAAAACTACAGGTCTACTTCCTTGAAAATGTTGCTGCACTTTCGATGCACGTTAACACAACCATTGGAACAAAGTGTTGTTGTTTCGTAAACTCCATGTTCAGTTGGATGAGAGCACAAATGGACAGCAATCAAGAGTCAGGATCAAACACACCACAAGTCTCTGTGGCGCAATTGGTTAGCGCGTTAGACTGTTAATCTAAAGGTTGATGGTTCGAGCCCACCCAGGGACGACAGTTCTCAGTCTGTTGTGCTCCATGATGTGGATATGACAAGTAACTGTGGTGCAATTGGTTGGCGTGTTAGACTGTTTATTTAAAAGTTGGTGATTTGAGCCCACCCAGGCATGCTGTCTTTCTGTTTCTAGTGATATGGAAGACCTTCCTGGCCTTACAGTAAGCTTGCTTTTGACCTGCTCTGTTTCCTGTTGTCACATGTGATTGGTGTGTTGTTGTACATGAAAGATGACAAGTTAATATACCTACTGGTAAAATGGCTGTCAATGGTCTCTGATCTTCTGTTACTCAATAGCTTGATCATTCTGTGTTCTCCAAGGAACATATAATTTATTCTTATTAATCTGGCTAGTATGACAACGTAAATGATGTCAATCTGGCATGAATAACCTTAGCATTTATATTTATCTCGCTAGAAGGACAATGTTGGTCCATTGTGTTTGTGTGTATATGTACGCCTATACGCCATGAAAGTGACTAGCCACTTCATCATTCTTCCAGAGTCAGTCCCCTTATTATTTGGAATGGGCTTGGCGATTATATATTACATTTGTGAAAATGCAGTTGTTTAAAATATATATTTATCAGAATATATTTGTGATTGTGGCTGAATTTACTCCTGCCAGATGCCTTTTAATATAATGTTGAGCTGACGAACATTGCGCTACATTTTTGCCCTTTTAAGGCCATTCAAAAAGCTAACAAACATTAGAAAACTACAGGTCTACTTCCTCGAAAATGTTGCTGCACTTTCGATGCACGTTAACACAACCATTGGAACAAAGTGTTGTTGTTTCGTAAACTCCATGTTCAGTTGGATGAGAGCACAAATGGACAGCAATCAAGAGTCAGGATCAAACACACCACAAGTCTCTGTGGCGCAATTGGTTAGCGCGTTAGACTGTTAATCTAAAGGTTGGTGGTTCGAGCCCACCCAGGGACGACAGTTCTCAGTCTGTTGTGCTCCATGATGTGCATATGACAAGTCTCTGTGGTGAAATTGGTTGGCGCGTTAGACTGTTTATTTAAAAGTTGGTGATTTGATCCCACCCAGGCATGCTGTCTTTCTGTTTCTAGTGATATGGAAGACCTTCCTGGCCCTTACAGTAAGCTTGCTTTTGACCTGCTCTGTTTCCTGTTGTCACATGTGATTGGTGTGTTGTTGTACATGAAAGATGACAAGTTAATATACCTACTGGTAAAATGGCTGTCACATGTGATTGGTGTGTTGTTGTACATGAAAGATGACAAGTTAATATACCTACTGGTAAAATGGCTGTCAATGGTCTCTGATCTTCTGTTACTCAATAGCTTGATCATTCTGTGTTCTCCAAGGAACATATAATTTATTCTTATTAATCTGGCTAGTATGACAACGTAAATGATGTCAATCTGGCATGAATAACCTTAGCATTTATATTTATCTCGCGAGAAGGACAATGTTGGTCCAGTGTGTTTGTGTGTATATGTACGCCTATACGCCATGAAAGTGACTAGCCACTTCATCATTCTTCCAGAGTCAGTCCCCTTATTATTTGGAATGGGCTTGGCGATTATATATTACATTTGTGAAAATGCAGTTGTTTAAAATATATATTTATCAGAATATATTTGTGATTGTGGCTGAATTTACTCCTGCCAGATGCCTTTTAATATAATGTTGAGCTGACGAACATTGCGCTACATTTTTGCCCTTTTAAGGCCATTCAAAAAGCTAACAAACATTAGAAAACTACAGGTCTACTTCCTTGAAAATGTTGCTGCACTTTCGATGCACGTTAACACAACCATTGGAACAAAGTGTTGTTGTTTCGTAAACTCCATGTTCAGTTGGATGAGAGCACAAATGGACAGCAATCAAGAGTCAGGATCAAACACACCACAAGTCTCTGTGGCGCAATTGGTTAGCGCGTTAGACTGTTAATCTAAAGGTTGGTGGTTCGAGCCCACCCAGGGACGACAGTTCTCAGTCTGTTGTGCTCCATGATGTGCATATGACAAGTCTCTGTGGTGAAATTGGTTGGCGCGTTAGACTGTTTATTTAAAAGTTGGTGATTTGATCCCACCCAGGCATGCTGTCTTTCTGTTTCTAGTGATATGGAAGACCTTCCTGGCCCTTACAGTAAGCTTGCTTTTGACCTGCTCTGTTTCCTGTTGTCACATGTGATTGGTGTGTTGTTGTACATGAAAGATGACAAGTTAATATACCTACTGGTAAAATGGCTGTCACATGTGATTGGTGTGTTGTTGTACATGAAAGATGACAAGTTAATATACCTACTGGTAAAATGGCTGTCAATGGTCTCTGATCTTCTGTTACTCAATAGCTTGATCATTCTGTGTTCTCCAAGGAACATATAATTTATTCTTATTAATCTGGCTAGTATGACAACGTAAATGATGTCAATCTGGCATGAATAACCTTAGCATTTATATTTATCTCGCGAGAAGGACAATGTTGGTCCAGTGTGTTTGTGTGTATATGTACGCCTATACGCCATGAAAGTGACTAGCCACTTCATCATTCTTCCAGAGTCAGTCCCCTTATTATTTGGAATGGGCTTGGCGATTATATATTACATTTGTGAAAATGCAGTTGTTTAAAATATATATTTATCAGAATATATTTGTGATTGTGGCTGAATTTACTCCTGCCAGATGCCTTTTAATATAATGTTGAGCTGACGAACATTGCGCTACATTTTTGCCCTTTTAAGGCCATTCAAAAAGCTAACAAACATTAGAAAACTACAGGTCTACTTCCTCGAAAATGTTGCTGCACTTTCGATGCACGTTAACACAACCATTGGAACAAAGTGTTGTTGTTTCGTAAACTCCATGTTCAGTTGGATGAGAGCACAAATGGACAGCAATCAAGAGTCAGGATCAAACACACCACAAGTCTCTGTGGCGCAATTGGTTAGCGCGTTAGACTGTTAATCTAAAGGTTGGTGGTTCGAGCCCACCCAGGGACGACAGTTCTCAGTCTGTTGTGCTCCATGATGTGCATATGACAAGTCTCTGTGGTGAAATTGGTTGGCGCGTTAGACTGTTTATTTAAAAGTTGGTGATTTGATCCCACCCAGGCATGCTGTCTTTCTGTTTCTAGTGATATGGAAGACCTTCCTGGCCCTTACAGTAAGCTTGCTTTTGACCTGCTCTGTTTCCTGTTGTCACATGTGATTGGTGTGTTGTTGTACATGAAAGATGACAAGTTAATATACCTACTGGTAAAATGGCTGTCACATGTGATTGGTGTGTTGTTGTACATGAAAGATGACAAGTTAATATACCTACTGGTAAAATGGCTGTCAATGGTCTCTGATCTTCTGTTACTCAATAGCTTGATCATTCTGTGTTCTCCAAGGAACATATAATTTATTCTTATTAATCTGGCTAGTATGACAACGTAAATGATGTCAATCTGGCATGAATAACCTTAGCATTTATATTTATCTCGCGAGAAGGACAATGTTGGTCCAGTGTGTTTGTGTGTATATGTACGCCTATACGCCATGAAAGTGACTAGCCACTTCATCATTCTTCCAGAGTCAGTCCCCTTATTATTTGGAATGGGCTTGGCGATTATATATTACATTTGTGAAAATGCAGTTGTTTAAAATATATATTTATCAGAATATATTTGTGATTGTGGCTGAATTTACTCCTGCCAGATGCCTTTTAATATAATGTTGAGCTGACGAACATTGCGCTACATTTTTGCCCTTTTAAGGCCATTCAAAAAGCTAACAAACATTAGAAAACTACAGGTCTACTTCCTCGAAAATGTTGCTGCACTTTCGATGCACGTTAACACAACCATTGGAACAAAGTGTTGTTGTTTCGTAAACTCCATGTTCAGTTGGATGAGAGCACAAATGGACAGCAATCAAGAGTCAGGATCAAACACACCACAAGTCTCTGTGGCGCAATTGGTTAGCGCGTTAGACTGTTAATCTAAAGGTTGGTGGTTCGAGCCCACCCAGGGACGACAGTTCTCAGTCTGTTGTGCTCCATGATGTGCATATGACAAGTCTCTGTGGTGCAATTGGTTGGCGCGTTAGACTGTTTATTTAAAAGTTGGTGATTTGATCCCACCCAGGCATGCTGTCTTTCTGTTTCTAGTGATATGGAAGACCTTCCTGGCCCTTACAGTAAGCTTGCTTTTGACCTGCTCTGTTTCCTGTTGTCACATGTGATTGGTGTGTTGTTGTACATGAAAGATGACAAGTTAATATACCTACTGGTAAAATGGCTGTCACATGTGATTGGTGTGTTGTTGTACATGAAAGATGACAAGTTAATATACCTACTGGTAAAATGGCTGTCAATGGTCTCTGATCTTCTGTTACTCAATAGCTTGATCATTCTGTGTTCTCCAAGGAACATATAATTTATTCTTATTAATCTGGCTAGTATGACAACGTAAATGATGTCAATCTGGCATGAATAACCTTAGCATTTATATTTATCTCGCGAGAAGGACAATGTTGGTCCAGTGTGTTTGTGTGTATATGTACGCCTATACGCCATGAAAGTGACTAGCCACTTCATCATTCTTCCAGAGTCAGTCCCCTTATTATTTGGAATGGGCTTGGCGATTATATATTACATTTGTGAAAATGCAGTTGTTTAAAATATATATTTATCAGAATATATTTGTGATTGTGGCTGAATTTACTCCTGCCAGATGCCTTTTAATATAATGTTGAGCTGACGAACATTGCGCTACATTTTTGCCCTTTTAAGGCCATTCAAAAAGCTAACAAACATTAGAAAACTACAGGTCTACTTCCTCGAAAATGTTGCTGCACTTTCGATGCACGTTAACACAACCATTGGAACAAAGTGTTGTTGTTTCGTAAACTCCATGTTCAGTTGGATGAGAGCACAAATGGACAGCAATCAAGAGTCAGGATCAAACACACCACAAGTCTCTGTGGCGCAATTGGTTAGCGCGTTAGACTGTTAATCTAAAGGTTGGTGGTTCGAGCCCACCCAGGGACGACAGTTCTCAGTCTGTTGTGCTCCATGATGTGCATATGACAAGTCTCTGTGGTGAAATTGGTTGGCGCGTTAGACTGTTTATTTAAAAGTTGGTGATTTGATCCCACCCAGGCATGCTGTCTTTCTGTTTCTAGTGATATGGAAGACCTTCCTGGCCCTTACAGTAAGCTTGCTTTTGACCTGCTCTGTTTCCTGTTGTCACATGTGATTGGTGTGTTGTTGTACATGAAAGATGACAAGTTAATATACCTACTGGTAAAATGGCTGTCACATGTGATTGGTGTGTTGTTGTACATGAAAGATGACAAGTTAATATACCTACTGGTAAAATGGCTGTCAATGGTCTCTGATCTTCTGTTACTCAATAGCTTGATCATTCTGTGTTCTCCAAGGAACATATAATTTATTCTTATTAATCTGGCTAGTATGACAACGTAAATGATGTCAATCTGGCATGAATAACCTTAGCATTTATATTTATCTCGCGAGAAGGACAATGTTGGTCCAGTGTGTTTGTGTGTATATGTACGCCTATACGCCATGAAAGTGACTAGCCACTTCATCATTCTTCCAGAGTCAGTCCCCTTATTATTTGGAATGGGCTTGGCGATTATATATTACATTTGTGAAAATGCAGTTGTTTAAAATATATATTTATCAGAATATATTTGTGATTGTGGCTGAATTTACTCCTGCCAGATGCCTTTTAATATAATGTTGAGCTGACGAACATTGCGCTACATTTTTGCCCTTTTAAGGCCATTCAAAAAGCTAACAAACATTAGAAAACTACAGGTCTACTTCCTTGAAAATGTTGCTGCACTTTCGATGCACGTTAACACAACCATTGGAACAAAGTGTTGTTGTTTCGTAAACTCCATGTTCAGTTGGATGAGAGCACAAATGGACAGCAATCAAGAGTCAGGATCAAACACACCACAAGTCTCTGTGGCGCAATTGGTTAGCGCGTTAGACTGTTAATCTAAAGGTTGGTGGTTCGAGCCCACCCAGGGACGACAGTTCTCAGTCTGTTGTGCTCCATGATGTGGATATGACAAGTCTCTGTGGTGCAATTGGTTTGCGCGTTAGACTGTTTATTTAAAAGTTGGTGATTTGATCCCACCCAGGCATGCTGTCTTTCTGTTTCTAGTGATATGGAAGACCTTCCTGGCCCTTACAGTAAGCTTGCTTTTGACCTGCTCTGTTTCCTGTTGTCACATGTGATTGGTGTGTTGTTGTACATGAAAGATGACAAGTTAATATACCTACTGGTAAAATGGCTGTCACATGTGATTGGTGTGTTGTTGTACATGAAAGATGACAAGTTAATATACCTACTGGTAAAATGGCTGTCAATGGTCTCTGATCTTCTGTTACTCAATAGCTTGATCATTCTGTGTTCTCCAAGGAACATATAATTTATTCTTATTAATCTGGCTAGTATGACAACGTAAATGATGTCAATCTGGCATGAATAACCTTAGCATTTATATTTATCTCGCGAGAAGGACAATGTTGGTCCAGTGTGTTTGTGTGTATATGTACGCCTATACGCCATGAAAGTGACTAGCCACTTCATCATTCTTCCAGAGTCAGTCCCCTTATTATTTGGAATGGGCTTGGCGATTATATATTACATTTGTGAAAATGCAGTTGTTTAAAATATATATTTATCAGAATATATTTGTGATTGTGGCTGAATTTACTCCTGCCAGATGCCTTTTAATATAATGTTGAGCTGACGAACATTGCGCTACATTTTTGCCCTTTTAAGGCCATTCAAAAAGCTAACAAACATTAGAAAACTACAGGTCTACTTCCTCGAAAATGTTGCTGCACTTTCGATGCACGTTAACACAACCATTGGAACAAAGTGTTGTTGTTTCGTAAACTCCATGTTCAGTTGGATGAGAGCACAAATGGACAGCAATCAAGAGTCAGGATCAAACACACCACAAGTCTCTGTGGCGCAATTGGTTAGCGCGTTAGACTGTTAATCTAAAGGTTGGTGGTTCGAGCCCACCCAGGGACGACAGTTCTCAGTCTGTTGTGCTCCATGATGTGCATATGACAAGTCTCTGTGGTGAAATTGGTTGGCGCGTTAGACTGTTTATTTAAAAGTTGGTGATTTGATCCCACCCAGGCATGCTGTCTTTCTGTTTCTAGTGATATGGAAGACCTTCCTGGCCCTTACAGTAAGCTTGCTTTTGACCTGCTCTGTTTCCTGTTGTCACATGTGATTGGTGTGTTGTTGTACATGAAAGATGACAAGTTAATATACCTACTGGTAAAATGGCTGTCACATGTGATTGGTGTGTTGTTGTACATGAAAGATGACAAGTTAATATACCTACTGGTAAAATGGCTGTCAATGGTCTC
Organism: Oncorhynchus kisutch; assembly: GCF_002021735.2. Taxonomy (NCBI): domain Eukaryota; kingdom Metazoa; phylum Chordata; class Actinopteri; order Salmoniformes; family Salmonidae; genus Oncorhynchus; species Oncorhynchus kisutch. The sequence continues at coordinate 8,295 of NW_022262869.1, read as the reverse complement.
TGATCTTCTGTTACTCAATAGCTTGATCATTCTGTGTTCTCCAAGGAACATATAATTTATTCTTATTAATCTGGCTAGTATGACAACGTAAATGATGTCAATCTGGCATGAATAACCTTAGCATTTATATTTATCTCGCGAGAAGGACAATGTTGGTCCAGTGTGTTTGTGTGTATATGTACGCCTATACGCCATGAAAGTGACTAGCCACTTCATCATTCTTCCAGAGTCAGTCCCCTTATTATTTGGAATGGGCTTGGCGATTATATATTACATTTGTGAAAATGCAGTTGTTTAAAATATATATTTATCAGAATATATTTGTGATTGTGGCTGAATTTACTCCTGCCAGATGCCTTTTAATATAATGTTGAGCTGACGAACATTGCGCTACATTTTTGCCCTTTTAAGGCCATTCAAAAAGCTAACAAACATTAGAAAACTACAGGTCTACTTCCTTGAAAATGTTGCTGCACTTTCGATGCACGTTAACACAACCATTGGAACAAAGTGTTGTTGTTTCGTAAACTCCATGTTCAGTTGGATGAGAGCACAAATGGACAGCAATCAAGAGTCAGGATCAAACACACCACAAGTCTCTGTGGCGCAATTGGTTAGCGCGTTAGACTGTTAATCTAAAGGTTGGTGGTTCGAGCCCACCCAGGGACGACAGTTCTCAGTCTGTTGTGCTCCATGATGTGCATATGACAAGTCTCTGTGGTGCAATTGGTTGGCGCGTTAGACTGTTTATTTAAAAGTTGGTGATTTGATCCCACCCAGGCATGCTGTCTTTCTGTTTCTAGTGATATGGAAGACCTTCCTGGCCCTTACAGTAAGCTTGCTTTTGACCTGCTCTGTTTCCTGTTGTCACATGTGATTGGTGTGTTGTTGTACATGAAAGATGACAAGTTAATATACCTACTGGTAAAATGGCTGTCACATGTGATTGGTGTGTTGTTGTACATGAAAGATGACAAGTTAATATACCTACTGGTAAAATGGCTGTCAATGGTCTCTGATCTTCTGTTACTCAATAGCTTGATCATTCTGTGTTCTCCAAGGAACATATAATTTATTCTTATTAATCTGGCTAGTATGACAACGTAAATGATGTCAATCTGGCATGAATAACCTTAGCATTTATATTTATCTCGCGAGAAGGACAATGTTGGTCCAGTGTGTTTGTGTGTATATGTACGCCTATACGCCATGAAAGTGACTAGCCACTTCATCATTCTTCCAGAGTCAGTCCCCTTATTATTTGGAATGGGCTTGGCGATTATATATTACATTTGTGAAAATGCAGTTGTTTAAAATATATATTTATCAGAATATATTTGTGATTGTGGCTGAATTTACTCCTGCCAGATGCCTTTTAATATAATGTTGAGCTGACGAACATTGCGCTACATTTTTGCCCTTTTAAGGCCATTCAAAAAGCTAACAAACATTAGAAAACTACAGGTCTACTTCCTTGAAAATGTTGCTGCACTTTCGATGCACGTTAACACAACCATTGGAACAAAGTGTTGTTGTTTCGTAAACTCCATGTTCAGTTGGATGAGAGCACAAATGGACAGCAATCAAGAGTCAGGATCAAACACACCACAAGTCTCTGTGGCGCAATTGGTTAGCGCGTTAGACTGTTAATCTAAAGGTTGGTGGTTCGAGCCCACCCAGGGACGACAGTTCTCAGTTTGTTGTGCTCCATGATGTGGATATGACAAGTCTCTGTGGTGCAATTGGTTGGCGAGTTAGACTGTTTATTTAAAAGTTGGTGATTTGAGCCCACCCAGGCATGCTGTCTTTCTGTTTCTAGTGATATGGAAGACCTTCCTGGCCTTACAGTAAGCTTGCTTTTGACCTGCTCTGTTTCCTGTTGTCACATGTGATTGGTGTGTTGTTGTACATGAAAGATGACAAGTTAATATACCTACTGGTAAAATGGCTGTCAATGGTCTCTGATCTTCTGTTACTCAATAGCTTGATCATTCTGTGTTCTCCAAGGAACATATAATTTATTCTTATTAATCTGGCTAGTATGACAACGTAAATGATGTCAATCTGGCATGAATAACCTTAGCATTTATATTATCTCGCGAGAAGGACAATGTTGGTCCAGTGTGTTTGTGTGTATATGTACGCCTATACGCCATGAAAGTGACTAGCCACTTCATCATTCTTCCAGAGTCAGTCCCCTTATTATTTGGAATGGGCTTGGCGATTATATATTACATTTGTGAAAATGCAGTTGTTTAAAATATATATTTATCAGAATATATTTGTGATTGTGGCTGAATTTACTCCTGCCAGATGCCTTTTAATATAATGTTGAGCTGACGAACATTGCGCTACATTTTTGCCCTTTTAAGGCCATTCAAAAAGCTAACAAACATTAGAAAACTACAGGTCTACTTCCTTGAAAATGTTGCTGCACTTTCGATGCACGTTAACACAACCATTGGAACAAAGTGTTGTTGTTTCGTAAACTCCATGTTCAGTTGGATGAGAGCACAAATGGACAGCAATCAAGAGTCAGGATCAAACACACCACAAGTCTCTGTGGCGCAATTGGTTAGCGCGTTAGACTGTTAATCTAAAGGTTGATGGTTCGAGCCCACCCAGGGACGACAGTTCTCAGTCTGTTGTGCTCCATGATGTGGATATGACAAGTAACTGTGGTGCAATTGGTTGGCGTGTTAGACTGTTTATTTAAAAGTTGGTGATTTGAGCCCACCCAGGCATGCTGTCTTTCTGTTTCTAGTGATATGGAAGACCTTCCTGGCCTTACAGTAAGCTTGCTTTTGACCTGCTCTGTTTCCTGTTGTCACATGTGATTGGTGTGTTGTTGTACATGAAAGATGACAAGTTAATATACCTACTGGTAAAATGGCTGTCAATGGTCTCTGATCTTCTGTTACTCAATAGCTTGATCATTCTGTGTTCTCCAAGGAACATATAATTTATTCTTATTAATCTGGCTAGTATGACAACGTAAATGATGTCAATCTGGCATGAATAACCTTAGCATTTATATTTATCTCGCGAGAAGGACAATGTTGGTCCAGTGTGTTTGTGTGTATATGTACGCCTATACGCCATGAAAGTGACTAGCCACTTCATCATTCTTCCAGAGTCAGTCCCCTTATTATTTGGAATGGGCTTGGCGATTATATATTACATTTGTGAAAATGCAGTTGTTTAAAATATATATTTATCAGAATATATTTGTGATTGTGGCTGAATTTACTCCTGCCAGATGCCTTTTAATATAATGTTGAGCTGACGAACATTGCGCTACATTTTTGCCCTTTTAAGGCCATTCAAAAAGCTAACAAACATTAGAAAACTACAGGTCTACTTCCTCGAAAATGTTGCTGCACTTTCGATGCACGTTAACACAACCATTGGAACAAAGTGTTGTTGTTTCGTAAACTCCATGTTCAGTTGGATGAGAGCACAAATGGACAGCAATCAAGAGTCAGGATCAAACACACCACAAGTCTCTGTGGCGCAATTGGTTAGCGCGTTAGACTGTTAATCTAAAGGTTGGTGGTTTGAGCCCACCCAGGGACGACAGTTCTCAGTCTGTTGTGCTCCATGATGTGCATATGACAAGTCTCTGTGGTGAAATTGGTTGGCGCGTTAGACTGTTTATTTAAAAGTTGGTGATTTGATCCCACCCAGGCATGCTGTCTTTCTGTTTCTAGTGATATGGAAGACCTTCCTGGCCCTTACAGTAAGCTTGCTTTTGACCTGCTCTGTTTCCTGTTGTCACATGTGATTGGTGTGTTGTTGTACATGAAAGATGACAAGTTAATATACCTACTGGTAAAATGGCTGTCACATGTGATTGGTGTGTTGTTGTACATGAAAGATGACAAGTTAATATACCTACTGGTAAAATGGCTGTCAATGGTCTCTGATCTTCTGTTACTCAATAGCTTGATCATTCTGTGTTCTCCAAGGAACATATAATTTATTCTTATTAATCTGGCTAGTATGACAACGTAAATGATGTCAATCTGGCATGAATAACCTTAGCATTTATATTTATCTCGCGAGAAGGACAATGTTGGTCCATTGTGTTTGTGTGTATATGTACGCCTATACGCCATGAAAGTGACTAGCCACTTCATCATTCTTCCAGAGTCAGTCCCCTTATTATTTGGAATGGGCTTGGCGATTATATATTACATTTGTGAAAATGCAGTTGTTTAAAATATATATTTATCAGAATATATTTGTGATTGTGGCTGAATTTACTCCTGCCAGATGCCTTTTAATATAATGTTGAGCTGACGAACATTGCGCTACATTTTTGCCCTTTTAAGGCCATTCAAAAAGCTAACAAACATTAGAAAACTACAGGTCTACTTCCTCGAAAATGTTGCTGCACTTTCGATGCACGTTAACACAACCATTGGAACAAAGTGTTGTTGTTTCGTAAACTCCATGTTCAGTTGGATGAGAGCACAAATGGACAGCAATCAAGAGTCAGGATCAAACACACCACAAGTCTCTGTGGCGCAATTGGTTAGCGCGTTAGACTGTTAATCTAAAGGTTGGTGGTTCGAGCCCACCCAGGGACGACAGTTCTCAGTCTGTTGTGCTCCATGATGTGCATATGACAAGTCTCTGTGGTGAAATTGGTTGGCGCTTTAGACTGTTTATTTAAAAGTTGGTGCTTTGATCCCACCCAGGCATGCTGTCTTTCTGTTTCTAGTGATATGGAAGACCTTCCTGGCCCTTACAGTAAGCTTGCTTTTGACCTGCTCTGTTTCCTGTTGTCACATGTGATTGGTGTGTTGTTGTACATGAAAGATGACAAGTTAATATACCTACTGGTAAAATGGCTGTCACATGTGATTGGTGTGTTGTTGTACATGAAAGATGACAAGTTAATATACCTACTGGTAAAATGGCTGTCAATGGTCTCTGATCTTCTGTTACTCAATAGCTTGATCATTCTGTGTTCTCCAAGGAACATATAATTTATTCTTATTAATCTGGCTAGTATGACAACGTAAATGATGTCAATCTGGCATGAATAACCTTAGCATTTATATTTATCTCGCGAGAAGGACAATGTTGGTCCAGTGTGTTTGTGTGTATATGTACGCCCATACGCCATGAAAGTGACTAGCCACTTCATCATTCTTCCAGAGTCAGTCCCCTTATTATTTGGAATGGGATTGGCGATTATATATTACATTTGTGAAAATGCAGTTGTTTAAAATATATATTTATCAGAATATATTTGTGATTGTGGCTGAATTTACTCCTGCCAGATGCCTTTTAATATAATGTTGAGCTGACGAACATTGCGCTACATTTTTGCCCTTTTAAGGCCATTCAAAAAGCTAACAAACATTAGAAAACTACAGGTCTACTTCCTCGAACATGTTGCTGCACTTTCGATGCACGTTAACACAACCATTGGAACAAAGTGTTGGTTTTTCGTAAACTCCATGTTCAGTTGGATGAGAGCACAAATGGACAGCAATCAAGAGTCAGGATCAAACACACCACAAGTCTCTGTGGCGCAATTGGTTAGCGCGTTAGACTGTTAATCTAAAGGTTGGTGGTTCGAGCCCACCCAGGGATGACAGTTCTCAGTCTGTTGTGCTCCATGATGTGGATATGACAAGTCTCTGTGGTGCAATTGGTTGGCGTGTTAGACTGTTTATTTAAAAGTTGGTGATTTGATCCCACCCAGGCATGCTGTCTTTCTCTTTCTAGTGATATGGAAGACCTTCCTGGCCCTTACAGTAAGCTTGCTTTTGACCTGCTCTGTTTCCTGTTGTCACATGTGATTGGTGTGTTGTTGTACATGAAAGATGACAAGTTAATATACCTACTGGTAAAATGGCTGTCACATGTGATTGGTGTGTTGTTGTACATGAAAGATGACAAGTTAATATACCTACTGGTAAAATGGCTGTCAATGGTCTCTGATCTTCTGTTACTCAATAGCTTGATCATTCTGTGTTCTCCAAGGAACATATAATTTATTCTTATTAATCTGGCTAGTATGACAACGTAAATGATGTCAATCTGGCATGAATAACCTTAGCATTTATATTTATCTCGCGAGAAGGACAATGTTGGTCCATTGTGTTTGTGTGTATATGTACGCCTATACGCCATGAAAGTGACTAGCCACTTCATCATTCTTCCAGAGTCAGTCCCCTTATTATTTGGAATGGGCTTGGCGATTATATATTACATTTGTGAAAATGCAGTTGTTTAAAATATATATTTATCAGAATATATTTGTGATTGTGGCTGAATTTACTCCTGCCAGATGCCTTTTAATATAATGTTGAGCTGACGAACATTGCGCTACATTTTTGCCCTTTTAAGGCCATTCAAAAAGCTAACAAACATTAGAAAACTACAGGTCTACTTCCTCGAAAATGTTGCTGCACTTTCGATGCACGTTAACACAACCATTGGAACAAAGTGTTGTTATTTCGTAAACTCCATGTTCAGTTGGATGAGAGCACAAATGGACAGCAATCAAGAGTCAGGATCAAACAAACCACAAGTCTCTGTGGCGCAATTGGTTAGTGCGTTAGACTGTTAATCTAAAGGTTGGTGGTTCGAGCCCACCCAGGGACGACAGTTCTCAGTCTGTTGTGCTCCATGATGTGCATATGACAAGTCTCTGTGGTGAAATTGGTTGGCGCGTTAGACTGTTTATTTAAAAGTTGGTGCTTTGATCCCACCCAGGCATGCTGTCTTTCTGTTTCTAGTGATATGGAAGACCTTCCTGGCCCTTACAGTAAGCTTGCTTTTGACCTGCTCTGTTTCCTGTTGTCACATGTGATTGGTGTGTTGTTGTACATGAAAGATGACAAGTTAATATACCTACTGGTAAAATGGCTGTCAATGGTCTCTGATCTTCTGTTACTCAATAGCTTGATCATTCTGTGTTCTCCAAGGAACATATAATTTATTCTTATTAATCTGGCTAGTATGACAACGTAAATGATGTCAATCTGGCATGAATAACCTTAGCATTTATATTTATCTCGCGAGAAGGACAATGTTGGTCCATTGTGTTTGTGTGTATATGTACGCCCATACGCCATGAAAGTGACTAGCCACTTCATCATTCTTCCAGAGTCAGTCCCCTTATTATTTGGAATGGGCTTGGCGATTATATATTACATTTGTGAAAATGCAGTTGTTTAAAATATATATTTATCAGAATATATTTGTGATTGTGGCTGAATTTACTCCTGCCAGATGCCTTTTAATATAATGTTGAGCTGACGAACATTGCGCTACATTTTTGCCCTTTTAAGGCCATTCAAAAAGCTAACAAACATTAGAAAACTACAGGTCTACTTCCTCGAAAATGTTACTGCACTTTCGATGCACGTTAACACAACCATTGGAACAAAGTGTTGTTGTTTCGTAAACTCCATGTTCAGTTGGATGAGAGCACAAATGGACAGCAATCAAGAGTCAGGATCAAACACACCACAAGTCTCTGTGGCGCAATTGGTTAGCGCGTTAGACTGTTAATCTAAAGGTTGGTGGTTCGAGCCCACCCAGGGACGACAGTTCTCAGTCTGTTGTGCTCCATGATGTGCATATGACAAGTCTCTGTGGTGAAATTGGTTGGCGCGTTAGACTGTTTATTTAAAAGTTGGTGCTTTGATCCCACCCAGGCATGCTGTCTTTCTGTTTCTAGTGATATGGAAGACCTTCCTGGCCCTTACAGTAAGCTTGCTTTTGACCTGCTCTGTTTCCTGTTGTCACATGTGATTGGTGTGTTGTTGTACATGAAAGATGACAAGTTAATATACCTACTGGTAAAATGGCTGTCACATGTGATTGGTGTGTTGTTGTACATGAAAGATGACAAGTTAATATACCTACTGGTAAAATGGCTGTCAATGGTCTCTGATCTTCTGTTACTCAATAGCTTGATCATTCTGTGTTCTCCAAGGAACATATAATTTATTCTTATTAATCTGGCTAGTATGACAACGTAAATGATGTCAATCTGGCATGAATAACCTTAGCATTTATATTTATCTCGCGAGAAGGACAATGTTGGTCCATTGTGTTTGTGTGTATATGTACGCCTATACGCCATGAAAGTGACTAGCCACTTCATCATTCTTCCAGAGTCAGTCCCCTTATTATTTGGAATGGGCTTGGCGATTATATATTACATTTGTAAAAATGCAGTTGTTTAAAATATATATTTATCAGAATATATTTGTGATTGTGGCTGAATTTAATCCTGCCAGATGCCTTTTAATATAATGTTGCACT
>NW_022262868.1:0-5000 GCF_002021735.2 Oncorhynchus kisutch | reverse complement strand
GACGAACATTGCGTTACATTTTTGCCATTTTAAGGCCATTCAAAAAGCAAACAAACATTAGAAAACTACAGGGCTACTTCCTTGAAAATGTTGCTGCCCTTTCGATGCAAGGTAACACAACCATTGGAAAAATGTGTTGTTGTTTCGTAAACTCCATGTTCAGTTGGAAGAGAGCACGGACAGCCAGCGATCAAGCGTCAGGGTCATAGACATCACAAGTCTCTGTGGCGCAATTGGTTAGCGCGTTAGACTGTTAATCTAAAGGTTGGTGGTTCGAGCCCACCCAGGGACGACAGTGTTTTGTGCTCCATGATGTTGATGTGACATCCTGGACCTCTAATGAGATTCCCAGTTAATTTGGCCTGCTGAGGGTCAATAGCAACACAAGCCTATCAAGTGCAATCAAATAGTTAGCTTATTTGACTGTCAATCTCAAGTCTGGTACTTCGACACCACCCAGGGATGACATTTTTCAGATTGTAGAGATGTGAACTGACCCTTCCTGACTTGTTGTGAGTTTCCACGAGACTATGGCCTGCTGAGGGTCAGTATAACCACAAGTCTCTTTGGTGCAATTTGTTGGCGCGTTAGACTCTTAATTAAAAAATTGGTGATTTGAGCCCACCCAGGGATGCTGTCTTTCCGGTTCTAGCGATATTGAAGACCTTCCTGGCCTTACAGTAAGCTTGCTTTTGACCTGCCGTGTTTCCTGTTGTCACATGTGATTGGTGTGTTGTTGAACATGAAAGATGACAAGTTACTATACCTACTGGTAAAATGGCTGTCATTGGTCTCTGATATTCTGTTACTCAATAGCTTGATCATTCTGTGTTCTCCAAGGAACATATAATTTATTCTTATTAATCTGGCTTGTATGACAACGTAAATGATGTCAATCTGGCATGAAAAACCTTAGCATTTATAGTTATCTTGCGAGAAGGACAATGTTGGTTCAGTGTGTGTGTGTGTTTGTGTGTATATGTATGCCTATACGCCATGAAAGTGACTCGCTACTACATCATTCTTCCGGAGTCAGTCCCCTAATTATATTGAACTGGCTTGGCGATTATATATTACATTTGTAAAAATGCAGTTGTTTAAAATATATATTTATCAGAATATATTTGTGATTGTGGCTGAATTTAATCCTGCCAGATGCCTTTTAATATAATGTTGCACTGACGAACATTGCGTTACATTTTTGCCATTTTAAGGCCATTCAAAAAGCAAACAAACATTAGAAAACTACAGGGCTACTTCCTTGAAAATGTTGCTGCCCTTTCGATGCAAGGTAACACAACCATTGGAAAAATGTGTTGTTGTTTCGTAAACTCCATGTTCAGTTGGAAGAGAGCACGGACAGCCAGCGATCAAGCGTCAGGGTCATAGACATCACAAGTCTCTGTGGCGCAATTGGTTAGCGCGTTAGACTGTTAATCTAAAGGTTGGTGGTTCGAGCCCACCCAGGGACGACAGTGTTTTGTGCTCCATGATGTTGATGTGACATCCTGGACCTCTAATGAGATTCCCAGTTAATTTGGCCTGCTGAGGGTCAATAGCAACACAAGCCTATCAAGTGCAATCAAATAGTTAGCTTATTTGACTGTCAATCTCAAGTCTGGTACTTCGACACCACCCAGGGATGACATTTTTCAGATTGTAGAGATGTGAACTGACCCTTCCTGACTTGTTGTGAGTTTCCACGAGACTATGGCCTGCTGAGGGTCAGTATAACCACAAGTCTCTTTGGTGCAATTTGTTGGCGCGTTAGACTCTTAATTAAAAAATTGGTGATTTGAGCCCACCCAGGGATGCTGTCTTTCCGGTTCTAGCGATATTGAAGACCTTCCTGGCCTTACAGTAAGCTTGCTTTTGACCTGCCGTGTTTCCTGTTGTCACATGTGATTGGTGTGTTGTTGAACATGAAAGATGACAAGTTACTATACCTACTGGTAAAATGGCTGTCATTGGTCTCTGATATTCTGTTACTCAATAGCTTGATCATTCTGTGTTCTCCAAGGAACATATAATTTATTCTTATTAATCTGGCTTGTATGACAACGTAAATGATGTCAATCTGGCATGAAAAACCTTAGCATTTATAGTTATCTTGCGAGAAGGACAATGTTGGTTCAGTGTGTGTGTGTGTTTGTGTGTATATGTATGCCTATACGCCATGAAAGTGACTCGCTACTACATCATTCTTCCGGAGTCAGTCCCCTAATTATATTGAACTGGCTTGGCGATTATATATTACATTTGTAAAAATGCAGTTGTTTAAAATATATATTTATCAGAATATATTTGTGATTGTGGCTGAATTTAATCCTGCCAGATGCCTTTTAATATAATGTTGCACTGACGAACATTGCGTTACATTTTTGCCATTTTAAGGCCATTCAAAAAGCAAACAAACATTAGAAAACTACAGGGCTACTTCCTTGAAAATGTTGCTGCCCTTTCGATGCAAGGTAACACAACCATTGGAAAAATGTGTTGTTGTTTCGTAAACTCCATGTTCAGTTGGAAGAGAGCACGGACAGCCAGCGATCAAGCGTCAGGGTCATATACATCACAAGTCTCTGTGGCGCAATTGGTTAGCGCGTTAGACTGTTAATCTAAAGGTTGGTGGTTCGAGCCCACCCAGGGATGACAGTGTTTTGTGCTCCATGATGTTGATGTGACATCCTGGACCTCTAATGAGATTCCCAGTTAATTTGGCCTGCTGAGGGTCAATAGCAACACAAGCCTATCAAGTGCAATCAAATAGTTAGCTTATTTGACTGTCAATCTCAAGTCTGGTACTTCGACACCACCCAGGGATGACATTTTTCAGATTGTAGAGATGTGAACTGACCCTTCCTGACTTGTTGTGAGTTTCCACGAGACTATGGCCTGCTGAGGGTCAGTATAACCACAAGTCTCTTTGGTGCAATTTGTTGGCGCGTTAGACTCTTAATTAAAAAATTGGTGATTTGAGCCCACCCAGGGATGCTGTCTTTCCGGTTCTAGCGATATTGAAGACCTTCCTGGCCTTACAGTAAGCTTGCTTTTGAACTGCCGTGTTTCCTGTTGTCACATGTGATTGGTGTGTTGTTGAACATGAAAGATGACAAGTTACTATACCTACTGGTAAAATGGCTGTCAATGGTCTCTGATATTCTGTTACTCAATAGCTTGATCATTCTGTGTTCTCCAAGGAACATATAATTTATTCTTATTAATCTGGCTTGTATGACAACGTAGATGATGTCAATCTGGCATGAAAAACCTTAGCATTTATAGTTATCTTGCGAGAAGGACAATGTTGGTTCAGTGTGTGTGTGTGTTTGTGTGTATATGTATGCCTATACGCCATGAAAGTGACTCGCTACTACATCATTCTTCCGGAGTCATTCCCCTAATTATATTGAACTGGCTTGGCGATTATATATTACATTTGTAAAAATGCAGTTGTTTAAAATATATATTTATCAGAATATATTTGTGATTGTGTGTATATGTATGCCTATACGCCATGAAAGTGACTCGCTACTACATCATTCTTCCGGAGTCAGTCCCCTAATTATATTGAACTGGCTTGGCGATTATATATTACATTTGTAAAAATGCAGTTGTTTAAAATATATATTTATCAGAATATATTTGTGATTGTGGCTGAATTTAATCCTGCCAGATGCCTTTTAATATAATGTTGCACTCACGAACATTGCGTTACATTTTTGCCATTTTAAGGCCATTCAAAAAGCAAACAAACATTAGAAAACTACAGGGCTACTTCCTTGAAAATGTTGCTGCCCTTTCGATGCAAGGTAACACAACCATTGGAAAAATGTGTTGTTGCTTCGTAAACTCCATGTTCAGTTGGAAGAGAGCACGGACAGCCAGCGATCAAGCGTCAGGGTCATATACATCACAAGTCTCTGTGGGGAAATTGGTTAGCGCGTTAGACTGTTAATCTAAAGGTTGGTGGTTCGAGCCCACCCAGGGACGACAGTGTTTTGTGCTCCATGATGTTGATGTGACATCCTGGACCTCTAATGAGATTCCCAGTTAATTTGGCCTGCTGAGGGTCAATAGCAACACAAGCCTATCAAGTGCAATCAAATAGTTAGCTTATTTGACTGTCAATCTCAAGTCTGGTACTTCGACACCACCCAGGGATGACATTTTTCAGATTGTAGAGATGTGAACTGACCCTTCCTGACTTGTTGTGAGTTTCCACGAGACTATGGCCTGCTGAGGGTCAGTATAACCACAAGTCTCTTTGGTGCAATTTGTTGGCGCGTTAGACTCTTAATTAAAAAATTGGTGATTTGAGCCCACCCAGGGATGCTGTCTTTCCGGTTCTAGCGATATTGAAGACCTTCCTGGCCTTACAGTAAGCTTGCTTTTGACCTGCCGTGTTTCCTGTTGTCACATGTGATTGGTGTGTTGTTGAACATGAAAGATGACAAGTTACTATACCTACTGGTAAAATGGCTGTCAATGGTCTCTGATATTCTGTTACTCAATAGCTTGATCATTCTGTGTTCTCCAAGGAACATATAATTTATTCTTATTAATCTGGCTTGTATGACAACGTAAATGATGTCAATCTGGCATGAAAAACCTTAGCATTTATAGTTATCTTGCGAGAAGGACAATGTTGGTTCAGTGTGTGTGTGTGTTTGTGTGTATATGTATGCCTATACGCCATGAAAGTGACTCGCTACTACATCATTCTTCCGGAGTCAGTCCCCTAATTATATTGAACTGGCTTGGCGATTATATATTACATTTGTAAAAATGCAGTTGTTTAAAATATATATTTATCAGAATATATTTGTGATTGTGTGTATATGTATGCCTATACGCCATGAAAGTGACTCGCTACTACATCATTCTTCCGGAGTCAGTCCCCTAATTATATTGAACTGGCTTGGCGATTATATATTACATTTGTAAAAATGCAGTTGTTTAAAATATATATTTATCAGAATATATTTGTGATTGTGGCT
>NW_022262867.1:0-39743 GCF_002021735.2 Oncorhynchus kisutch | reverse complement strand
GAATTTAATCCTGCCAGATGCCTTTTAATATAATGTTGCACTCACGAACATTGCGTTACATTTTTGCCATTTTAAGGCCATTCAAAAAGCAAACAAACATTAGAAAACTACAGGGCTACTTCCTTGAAAATGTTGCTGCCCTTTCGATGCAAGGTAACACAACCATTGGAAAAATGTGTTGTTGCTTCGTAAACTCCATGTTCAGTTGGAAGAGAGCACGGACAGCCAGCGATCAAGCGTCAGGGTCATATACATCACAAGTCTCTGTGGGGAAATTGGTTAGCGCGTTAGACTGTTAATCTAAAGGTTGGTGGTTCGAGCCCACCCAGGGACGACAGTGTTTTGTGCTCCATGATGTTGATGTGACATCCTGGACCTCTAATGAGATTCCCAGTTAATTTGGCCTGCTGAGGGTCAATAGCAACACAAGCCTATCAAGTGCAATCAAATAGTTAGCTTATTTGACTGTCAATCTCAAGTCTGGTACTTCGACACCACCCAGGGATGACATTTTTCAGATTGTAGAGATGTGAACTGACCCTTCCTGACTTGTTGTGAGTTTCCACGAGACTATGGCCTGCTGAGGGTCAGTATAACCACAAGTCTCTTTGGTGCAATTTGTTGGCGCGTTAGACTCTTAATTAAAAAATTGGTGATTTGAGCCCACCCAGGGATGCTGTCTTTCCGGTTCTAGCGATATTGAAGACCTTCCTGGCCTTACAGTAAGCTTGCTTTTGACCTGCCGTGTTTCCTGTTGTCACATGTGATTGGTGTGTTGTTGAACATGAAAGATGACAAGTTACTATACCTACTGGTAAAATGGCTGTCAATGGTCTCTGATATTCTGTTACTCAATAGCTTGATCATTCTGTGTTCTCCAAGGAACATATAATTTATTCTTATTAATCTGGCTTGTATGACAACGTAAATGATGTCAATCTGGCATGAAAAACCTTAGCATTTATAGTTATCTTGCGAGAAGGACAATGTTGGTTCAGTGTGTGTGTGTGTTTGTGTGTATATGTATGCCTATACGCCATGAAAGTGACTCGCTACTACATCATTCTTCCGGAGTCAGTCCCCTAATTATATTGAACTGGCTTGGCGATTATATATTACATTTGTAAAAATGCAGTTGTTTAAAATATATATTTATCAGAATATATTTGTGATTGTGGCTGAATTTAATCCTGCCAGATGCGTTTTAATATAATGTTGCACTGACGAACATTGCGCTACATTTTTGCCATTTTAAGGCCATTCAAAAAGCAAACAAACATTAGAAAACTACAGGGCTACTTCCTTGAAAATGTTGCTGCCCTTTCGATGCAAGGTAACACAACCATTGGAAAAATGTGTTGTTGTTTCGTAAACTCCATGTTCAGTTGGAAGAGAGCACGGACAGCCAGCGATCAAGCGTCAGGGTCATATACATCACAAGTCTCTGTGGCGCAATTGGTTAGCGCGTTAGACTGTTAATCTAAAGGTTGGTGGTTCGAGCCCACCCAGGGACGACAGTGTTTTGTGCTCCATGATGTGGATGTGACATCCTGGACCTCTAATGAGATTCCCAGTTAATTTGGCATGCTGAGGGTCAATGCCAACACAAGCCTCTCAAGTGCAATCAAACAGTTAGCTTGTTTGACTGTCAATCTCAAGTCTGGTGCTTCGACACCACCCAGGGATGACATTTTTCAGATTGTAGAGATGTGAACTGACCCTTCCTGACTTGTTGTGAGTTTCCACGAGACTATGGCCTGCTGAGGGTCAGTATAACCACAAGTCTCTTTGGTGCAATTTGTTGGCGCGTTAGACTCTTAATTAAAAAATTGGTGATTTGAGCCCACCCAGGGATGCTGTCTTTCCGTTTCTAGCGATATGGAAGACCTTCCTGGCCTTACAGTAAGCTTGCTTTTGACCTGCCGTGTTTCCTGTTGTCACATGTGATTGGTGTGTTGTTGAACATGAAAGATGACAAGTTACTATACCTACTGGTAAAATGGCTGTCAATGGTCTCTGATCTTCTGTTACTCAATAGCTTGATCATTCTGTGTTCTCCAAGGAACATATAATTTATTCTTATTAATCTGGCTTGTATGACAACGTAAATGATGTCAATCTGGCATGAAAAACCTTAGCATTTATAGTTATCTTGCGAGAAGGACAATGTTGGTTCAGTGTGTGTGTGTGTTTGTGTGTATATGTATGCCTATACGCCATGAAAGTGACTCGCTACTACATCATTCTTCCGGAGTCAGTCCCCTAATTATATTGAACTGGCTTGGCGATTATATATTACATTTGTAAAAATGCAGTTGTTTAAAATATATATTTATCAGAATATATTTGTGATTGTGGCTGAATTTAATCCTGCCAGATGCCTTTTAATATAATGTTGGACTGACGAACATTGCGCTACATTTTTGCCATTTTAAGGCCATTCAAAAAGCAAACAAACATTAGAAAACTACAGGGCTACTTCCTTGAAAATGTTGCTGCCCTTTCGATGCAAGGTAACACAACCATTGGAACAAATGTGTTGTTGTTTCGTAAACTCCATGTTCAGTTGGAAGAGAGCACGGACAGCCAGCGATCAAGCGTCTGGGTCATATACATCACAAGTCTCTGTGGCGCAATTGGTTAGCGCGTTAGACTGTTAATCTAAAGGTTGGTGGTTCGAGCCCACCCAGGGACGACAGTGTTTTGTGCTCCATGATGTGGATGTGACATCCTGGACCTCTAATGAGATTCCCAGTTAATTTGGCATGCTGAGGGTCAATGCCAACACAAGCCTCTCAAGTGCAATCAAACAGTTAGCTTGTTTGACTGTCAATCTCAAGTCTGGTGCTTCGACACCACCCAGGGATGACATTTTTCAGATTGTAGAGATGTGAACTGACCCTTCCTGACTTGTTGTGAGTTTCCACGAGACTATGGCCTGCTGAGGGTCAGTATAACCACAAGTCTCTTTGGTGCAATTTGTTGGCGCGTTAGACTCTTAATAAAAAAATTGGTGATTTGAGCCCACCCAGGGATGCTGTCTTTCCGTTTCTAGCGATATGGAAGACCTTCCTGGCCTTACAGTAAGCTTGCTTTTGACCTGCCGTGTTTCCTGTTGTCACATGTGATTGGTGTGTTGTTGAACATGAAAGATGACATGTTACTATACCTACTGGTAAAATGGCTGTCAATGGTCTCTGATCTTCTGTTACTCAATAGCTTGATCATTCTGTGTTCTCCAAGGAACATACAATTTATTCTTATTAATCTGGCTTGTATGACAACGTAAATGATGTCAATCTGGCATGAAAAACCTTAGCATTTATAGTTATCTTGCGAGAAGGACAATGTTGGTTCAGTGTGTGTGTGTGTGTTTGTGTGTATATGTATGCCTATACGCCATGAAAGTGACTCGCTACTACATCATTCTTCCGGAGTCAGTCCCCTAATTATATTGAACTGGCTTGGCGATTATATATTACATTTGTAAAAATGCAGTTGTTTAAAATATATATTTATCAGAATATATTTGTGATTGTGGCTGAATTTAATCCTGCCAGATGCCTTTTAATATAATTTTGGACTGACGAACATTGCGCTACATTTTTGCCATTTTAAGGCCATTCAAAAAGCAAACAAACATTAGAAAACTACAGGGCTACTTCCTTGAAAATGTTGCTGCCCTTTCGATGCAAGGTAACACAACCATTGGACAAATGTGTTGTTGTTTCGTAAACTCCATGTTCAGTTGGAAGAGAGCACGGACAGCCAGCGATCAAGCGTCAGGGTCATATACATCACAAGTCTCTGTGGCGCAATTGGTTAGCGCGTTAGACTGTTAATCTAAAGGTTGGTGGTTCGAGCCCACCCAGGGACGACAGTGTTTTGTGCTCCATGATGTGGATGTGACATCCTGGACCTCTAATGAGATTCCCAGTTAATTTGGCATGCTGAGGGTCAATGCCAACACAAGCCTCTCAAGTGCAATCAAACAGTTAGCTTGTTTGACTGTCAATCTCAAGTCTGGTGCTTCGACACCACCCAGGGATGACATTTTTCAGATTGTAGAGATGTGAACTGACCCTTCCTGACTTGTTGTGAGTTTCCACGAGACTATGGCCTGCTGAGGGTCAGTATAACCACAAGTCTCTTTGGTGCAATTTGTTGGCGCGTTAGACTCTTAATAAAAAATTGGTGATTTGAGCCCACCCAGGGATGCTGTCTTTCCGTTTCTAGCGATATGGAAGACCTTCCTGGCCTTACAGTAAGCTTGCTTTTGACCTGCCGTGTTTCCTGTTGTCACATGTGATTGGTGTGTTGTTGAACATGAAAGATGACATGTTACTATACCTACTGGTAAAATGGCTGTCAATGGTCTCTGATCTTCTGTTACTCAATAGCTTGATCATTCTGTGTTCTCCAAGGAACATACAATTTATTCTTATTAATCTGGCTTGTATGACAACGTAAATGATGTCAATCTGGCATGAAAAACCTTAGCATTTATAGTTATCTTGCGAGAAGGACAATGTTGGTTCAGTGTGTGTGTGTGTGTTTGTGTGTATATGTATGCCTATACGCCATGAAAGTGACTCGCTACTACATCATTCTTCCGGAGTCAGTCCCCTAATTATATTGAACTGGCTTGGCGATTATATATTACATTTGTAAAAATGCAGTTGTTTAAAATATATATTTATCAGAATATATTTGTGATTGTGGCTGAATTTAATCCTGCCAGATGCCTTTTAATATAATTTTGGACTGACGAACATTGCGCTACATTTTTGCCATTTTAAGGCCATTCAAAAAGCAAACAAACATTAGAAAACTACAGGGCTACTTCCTTGAAAATGTTGCTGCCCTTTCGATGCAAGGTAACACAACCATTGGACAAATGTGTTGTTGTTTCGTAAACTCCATGTTCAGTTGGAAGAGAGCACGGACAGCCAGCGATCAAGCGTCAGGGTCATATACATCACAAGTCTCTGTGGCGCAATTGGTTAGCGCGTTAGACTGTTAATCTAAAGGTTGGTGGTTCGAGCCCACCCAGGGACGACAGTGTTTTGTGCTCCATGATGTGGATGTGACATCCTGGACCTCTAATGAGATTCCCAGTTAATTTGGCATGCTGAGGGTCAATGCCAACACAAGCCTCTCAAGTGCAATCAAACAGTTAGCTTGTTTGACTGTCAATCTCAAGTCTGGTGCTTCGACACCACCCAGGGATGACATTTTTCAGATTGTAGAGATGTGAACTGACCCTTCCTGACTTGTTGTGAGTTTCCACGAGACTATGGCCTGCTGAGGGTCAGTATAACCACAAGTCTCTTTGGTGCAATTTGTTGGCGCGTTAGACTCTTAATAAAAAAATTGGTGATTTGAGCCCACCCAGGGATGCTGTCTTTCCGTTTCTAGCGATATGGAAGACCTTCCTGGCCTTACAGTAAGCTTGCTTTTGACCTGCCGTGTTTCCTGTTGTCACATGTGATTGGTGTGTTGTTGAACATGAAAGATGACATGTTACTATACCTACTGGTAAAATGGCTGTCAATGGTCTCTGATCTTCTGTTACTCAATAGCTTGATCATTCTGTGTTCTCCAAGGAACATACAATTTATTCTTATTAATCTGGCTTGTATGACAACGTAAATGATGTCAATCTGGCATGAAAAACCTTAGCATTTATAGTTATCTTGCGAGAAGGACAATGTTGGTTCAGTGTGTGTGTGTGTGTTTGTGTGTATATGTATGCCTATACGCCATGAAAGTGACTCGCTACTACATCATTCTTCCGGAGTCAGTCCCCTAATTATATTGAACTGGCTTGGCGATTATATATTACATTTGTAAAAATGCAGTTGTTTAAAATATATATTTATCAGAATATATTTGTGATTGTGGCTGAATTTAATCCTGCCAGATGCCTTTTAATATAATTTTGGACTGACGAACATTGCGCTACATTTTTGCCATTTTAAGGCCATTCAAAAAGCAAACAAACATTAGAAAACTACAGGGCTACTTCCTTGAAAATGTTGCTGCCCTTTCGATGCAAGGTAACACAACCATTGGACAAATGTGTTGTTGTTTCGTAAACTCCATGTTCAGTTGGAAGAGAGCACGGACAGCCAGCGATCAAGCGTCAGGGTCATATACATCACAAGTCTCTGTGGCGCAATTGGTTAGCGCGTTAGACTGTTAATCTAAAGGTTGGTGGTTCGAGCCCACCCAGGGACGACAGTGTTTTGTGCTCCATGATGTGGATGTGACATCCTGGACCTCTAATGAGATTCCCAGTTAATTTGGCATGCTGAGGGTCAATGCCAACACAAGCCTCTCAAGTGCAATCAAACAGTTAGCTTGTTTGACTGTCAATCTCAAGTCTGGTGCTTCGACACCACCCAGGGATGACATTTTTCAGATTGTAGAGATGTGAACTGACCCTTCCTGACTTGTTGTGAGTTTCCACGAGACTATGGCCTGCTGAGGGTCAGTATAACCACAAGTCTCTTTGGTGCAATTTGTTGGCGCGTTAGACTCTTAATAAAAAAATTGGTGATTTGAGCCCACCCAGGGATGCTGTCTTTCCGTTTCTAGCGATATGGAAGACCTTCCTGGCCTTACAGTAAGCTTGCTTTTGACCTGCCGTGTTTCCTGTTGTCACATGTGATTGGTGTGTTGTTGAACATGAAAGATGACATGTTACTATACCTACTGGTAAAATGGCTGTCAATGGTCTCTGATCTTCTGTTACTCAATAGCTTGATCATTCTGTGTTCTCCAAGGAACATACAATTTATTCTTATTAATCTGGCTTGTATGACAACGTAAATGATGTCAATCTGGCATGAAAAACCTTAGCATTTATAGTTATCTTGCGAGAAGGACAATGTTGGTTCAGTGTGTGTGTGTGTGTTTGTGTGTATATGTATGCCTATACGCCATGAAAGTGACTCGCTACTACATCATTCTTCCGGAGTCAGTCCCCTAATTATATTGAACTGGCTTGGCGATTATATATTACATTTGTAAAAATGCAGTTGTTTAAAATATATATTTATCAGAATATATTTGTGATTGTGGCTGAATTTAATCCTGCCAGATGCCTTTTAATATAATTTTGGACTGACGAACATTGCGCTACATTTTTGCCATTTTAAGGCCATTCAAAAAGCAAACAAACATTAGAAAACTACAGGGCTACTTCCTTGAAAATGTTGCTGCCCTTTCGATGCAAGGTAACACAACCATTGGACAAATGTGTTGTTGTTTCGTAAACTCCATGTTCAGTTGGAAGAGAGCACGGACAGCCAGCGATCAAGCGTCAGGGTCATATACATCACAAGTCTCTGTGGCGCAATTGGTTAGCGCGTTAGACTGTTAATCTAAAGGTTGGTGGTTCGAGCCCACCCAGGGACGACAGTGTTTTGTGCTCCATGATGTGGATGTGACATCCTGGACCTCTAATGAGATTCCCAGTTAATTTGGCATGCTGAGGGTCAATGCCAACACAAGCCTCTCAAGTGCAATCAAACAGTTAGCTTGTTTGACTGTCAATCTCAAGTCTGGTGCTTCGACACCACCCAGGGATGACATTTTTCAGATTGTAGAGATGTGAACTGACCCTTCCTGACTTGTTGTGAGTTTCCACGAGACTATGGCCTGCTGAGGGTCAGTATAACCACAACTCTCTTTGGTGCAATTTGTTGGCGCGTTAGACTCTTAATAAAAAAATTGGTGATTTGAGCCCACCCATGGATGCTGTCTTTCCGTTTCTAGCGATATGGAAGACCTTCCTGGCCTTACAGTAAGCTTGCTTTTGACCTGCCGTGTTTCCTGTTGTCACATGTGATTGGTGTGTTGTTGAACATGAAAGATGACATGTTACTATACCTACTGGTAAAATGGCTGTCAATGGTCTCTGATCTTCTGTTACTCAATAGCTTGATCATTCTGTGTTCTCCAAGGAACATACAATTTATTCTTATTAATCTGGCTTGTATGACAACGTAAATGATGTCAATCTGGCATGAAAAACCTTAGCATTTATAGTTATCTTGCGAGAAGGACAATGTTGGTTCAGTGTGTGTGTGTGTGTTTGTGTGTATATGTATGCCTATACGCCATGAAAGTGACTCGCTACTACATCATTCTTCCGGAGTCAGTCCCCTAATTATATTGAACTGGCTTGGCGATTATATATTACATTTGTAAAAATGCAGTTGTTTAAAATATATATTTATCAGAATATATTTGTGATTGTGGCTGAATTTAATCCTGCCAGATGCCTTTTAATATAATTTTGGACTGACGAACATTGCGCTACATTTTTGCCATTTTAAGGCCATTCAAAAAGCAAACAAACATTAGAAAACTACAGGGCTACTTCCTTGAAAATGTTGCTGCCCTTTCGATGCAAGGTAACACAACCATTGGACAAATGTGTTGTTGTTTCGTAAACTCCATGTTCAGTTGGAAGAGAGCACGGACAGCCAGCGATCAAGCGTCAGGGTCATATACATCACAAGTCTCTGTGGCGCAATTGGTTAGCGCGTTAGACTGTTAATCTAAAGGTTGGTGGTTCGAGCCCACCCAGGGACGACAGTGTTTTGTGCTCCATGATGTGGATGTGACATCCTGGACCTCTAATGAGATTCCCAGTTAATTTGGCATGCTGAGGGTCAATGCCAACACAAGCCTCTCAAGTGCAATCAAACAGTTAGCTTGTTTGACTGTCAATCTCAAGTCTGGTGCTTCGACACCACCCAGGGATGACATTTTTCAGATTGTAGAGATGTGAACTGACCCTTCCTGACTTGTTGTGAGTTTCCACGAGACTATGGCCTGCTGAGGGTCAGTATAACCACAACTCTCTTTGGTGCAATTTGTTGGCGCGTTAGACTCTTAATAAAAAAATTGGTGATTTGAGCCCACCCATGGATGCTGTCTTTCCGTTTCTAGCGATATGGAAGACCTTCCTGGCCTTACAGTAAGCTTGCTTTTGACCTGCCGTGTTTCCTGTTGTCACATGTGATTGGTGTGTTGTTGAACATGAAAGATGACATGTTACTATACCTACTGGTAAAATGGCTGTCAATGGTCTCTGATCTTCTGTTACTCAATAGCTTGATCATTCTGTGTTCTCCAAGGAACATACAATTTATTCTTATTAATCTGGCTTGTATGACAACGTAAATGATGTCAATCTGGCATGAAAAACCTTAGCATTTATAGTTATCTTGCGAGAAGGACAATGTTGGTTCAGTGTGTGTGTGTGTGTTTGTGTGTATATGTATGCCTATACGCCATGAAAGTGACTCGCTACTACATCATTCTTCCGGAGTCAGTCCCCTAATTATATTGAACTGGCTTGGCGATTATATATTACATTTGTAAAAATGCAGTTGTTTAAAATATATATTTATCAGAATATATTTGTGATTGTGGCTGAATTTAATCCTGCCAGATGCCTTTTAATATAATTTTGGACTGACGAACATTGCGCTACATTTTTGCCATTTTAAGGCCATTCAAAAAGCAAACAAACATTAGAAAACTACAGGGCTACTTCCTTGAAAATGTTGCTGCCCTTTCGATGCAAGGTAACACAACCATTGGACAAATGTGTTGTTGTTTCGTAAACTCCATGTTCAGTTGGAAGAGAGCACGGACAGCCAGCGATCAAGCGTCAGGGTCATATACATCACAAGTCTCTGTGGCGCAATTGGTTAGCGCGTTAGACTGTTAATCTAAAGGTTGGTGGTTCGAGCCCACCCAGGGACGACAGTGTTTTGTGCTCCATGATGTGGATGTGACATCCTGGACCTCTAATGAGATTCCCAGTTAATTTGGCATGCTGAGGGTCAATGCCAACACAAGCCTCTCAAGTGCAATCAAACAGTTAGCTTGTTTGACTGTCAATCTCAAGTCTGGTGCTTCGACACCACCCAGGGATGACATTTTTCAGATTGTAGAGATGTGAACTGACCCTTCCTGACTTGTTGTGAGTTTCCACGAGACTATGGCCTGCTGAGGGTCAGTATAACCACAACTCTCTTTGGTGCAATTTGTTGGCGCGTTAGACTCTTAATAAAAAAATTGGTGATTTGAGCCCACCCATGGATGCTGTCTTTCCGTTTCTAGCGATATGGAAGACCTTCCTGGCCTTACAGTAAGCTTGCTTTTGACCTGCCGTGTTTCCTGTTGTCACATGTGATTGGTGTGTTGTTGAACATGAAAGATGACATGTTACTATACCTACTGGTAAAATGGCTGTCAATGGTCTCTGATCTTCTGTTACTCAATAGCTTGATCATTCTGTGTTCTCCAAGGAACATACAATTTATTCTTATTAATCTGGCTTGTATGACAACGTAAATGATGTCAATCTGGCATGAAAAACCTTAGCATTTATAGTTATCTTGCGAGAAGGACAATGTTGGTTCAGTGTGTGTGTGTGTGTTTGTGTGTATATGTATGCCTATACGCCATGAAAGTGACTCGCTACTACATCATTCTTCCGGAGTCAGTCCCCTAATTATATTGAACTGGCTTGGCGATTATATATTACATTTGTAAAAATGCAGTTGTTTAAAATATATATTTATCAGAATATATTTGTGATTGTGGCTGAATTTAATCCTGCCAGATGCCTTTTAATATAATTTTGGACTGACGAACATTGCGCTACATTTTTGCCATTTTAAGGCCATTCAAAAAGCAAACAAACATTAGAAAACTACAGGGCTACTTCCTTGAAAATGTTGCTGCCCTTTCGATGCAAGGTAACACAACCATTGGACAAATGTGTTGTTGTTTCGTAAACTCCATGTTCAGTTGGAAGAGAGCACGGACAGCCAGCGATCAAGCGTCAGGGTCATATACATCACAAGTCTCTGTGGCGCAATTGGTTAGCGCGTTAGACTGTTAATCTAAAGGTTGGTGGTTCGAGCCCACCCAGGGACGACAGTGTTTTGTGCTCCATGATGTGGATGTGACATCCTGGACCTCTAATGAGATTCCCAGTTAATTTGGCATGCTGAGGGTCAATGCCAACACAAGCCTCTCAAGTGCAATCAAACAGTTAGCTTGTTTGACTGTCAATCTCAAGTCTGGTGCTTCGACACCACCCAGGGATGACATTTTTCAGATTGTAGAGATGTGAACTGACCCTTCCTGACTTGTTGTGAGTTTCCACGAGACTATGGCCTGCTGAGGGTCAGTATAACCACAACTCTCTTTGGTGCAATTTGTTGGCGCGTTAGACTCTTAATAAAAAAATTGGTGATTTGAGCCCACCCATGGATGCTGTCTTTCCGTTTCTAGCGATATGGAAGACCTTCCTGGCCTTACAGTAAGCTTGCTTTTGACCTGCCGTGTTTCCTGTTGTCACATGTGATTGGTGTGTTGTTGAACATGAAAGATGACATGTTACTATACCTACTGGTAAAATGGCTGTCAATGGTCTCTGATCTTCTGTTACTCAATAGCTTGATCATTCTGTGTTCTCCAAGGAACATACAATTTATTCTTATTAATCTGGCTTGTATGACAACGTAAATGATGTCAATCTGGCATGAAAAACCTTAGCATTTATAGTTATCTTGCGAGAAGGACAATGTTGGTTCAGTGTGTGTGTGTGTGTTTGTGTGTATATGTATGCCTATACGCCATGAAAGTGACTCGCTACTACATCATTCTTCCGGAGTCAGTCCCCTAATTATATTGAACTGGCTTGGCGATTATATATTACATTTGTAAAAATGCAGTTGTTTAAAATATATATTTATCAGAATATATTTGTGATTGTGGCTGAATTTAATCCTGCCAGATGCCTTTTAATATAATTTTGGACTGACGAACATTGCGCTACATTTTTGCCATTTTAAGGCCATTCAAAAAGCAAACAAACATTAGAAAACTACAGGGCTACTTCCTTGAAAATGTTGCTGCCCTTTCGATGCAAGGTAACACAACCATTGGACAAATGTGTTGTTGTTTCGTAAACTCCATGTTCAGTTGGAAGAGAGCACGGACAGCCAGCGATCAAGCGTCAGGGTCATATACATCACAAGTCTCTGTGGCGCAATTGGTTAGCGCGTTAGACTGTTAATCTAAAGGTTGGTGGTTCGAGCCCACCCAGGGACGACAGTGTTTTGTGCTCCATGATGTGGATGTGACATCCTGGACCTCTAATGAGATTCCCAGTTAATTTGGCATGCTGAGGGTCAATGCCAACACAAGCCTCTCAAGTGCAATCAAACAGTTAGCTTGTTTGACTGTCAATCTCAAGTCTGGTGCTTCGACACCACCCAGGGATGACATTTTTCAGATTGTAGAGATGTGAACTGACCCTTCCTGACTTGTTGTGAGTTTCCACGAGACTATGGCCTGCTGAGGGTCAGTATAACCACAACTCTCTTTGGTGCAATTTGTTGGCGCGTTAGACTCTTAATAAAAAAATTGGTGATTTGAGCCCACCCATGGATGCTGTCTTTCCGTTTCTAGCGATATGGAAGACCTTCCTGGCCTTACAGTAAGCTTGCTTTTGACCTGCCGTGTTTCCTGTTGTCACATGTGATTGGTGTGTTGTTGAACATGAAAGATGACATGTTACTATACCTACTGGTAAAATGGCTGTCAATGGTCTCTGATCTTCTGTTACTCAATAGCTTGATCATTCTGTGTTCTCCAAGGAACATACAATTTATTCTTATT
Organism: Oncorhynchus kisutch; assembly: GCF_002021735.2. Taxonomy (NCBI): domain Eukaryota; kingdom Metazoa; phylum Chordata; class Actinopteri; order Salmoniformes; family Salmonidae; genus Oncorhynchus; species Oncorhynchus kisutch. The sequence goes on along the minus strand of NW_022262867.1, from coordinate 27,023 downwards.
AATCTGGCTTGTATGACAACGTAAATGATGTCAATCTGGCATGAAAAACCTTAGCATTTATAGTTATCTTGCGAGAAGGACAATGTTGGTTCAGTGTGTGTGTGTGTGTTTGTGTGTATATGTATGCCTATACGCCATGAAAGTGACTCGCTACTACATCATTCTTCCGGAGTCAGTCCCCTAATTATATTGAACTGGCTTGGCGATTATATATTACATTTGTAAAAATGCAGTTGTTTAAAATATATATTTATCAGAATATATTTGTGATTGTGGCTGAATTTAATCCTGCCAGATGCCTTTTAATATAATTTTGGACTGACGAACATTGCGCTACATTTTTGCCATTTTAAGGCCATTCAAAAAGCAAACAAACATTAGAAAACTACAGGGCTACTTCCTTGAAAATGTTGCTGCCCTTTCGATGCAAGGTAACACAACCATTGGACAAATGTGTTGTTGTTTCGTAAACTCCATGTTCAGTTGGAAGAGAGCACGGACAGCCAGCGATCAAGCGTCAGGGTCATATACATCACAAGTCTCTGTGGCGCAATTGGTTAGCGCGTTAGACTGTTAATCTAAAGGTTGGTGGTTCGAGCCCACCCAGGGACGACAGTGTTTTGTGCTCCATGATGTGGATGTGACATCCTGGACCTCTAATGAGATTCCCAGTTAATTTGGCATGCTGAGGGTCAATGCCAACACAAGCCTCTCAAGTGCAATCAAACAGTTAGCTTGTTTGACTGTCAATCTCAAGTCTGGTGCTTCGACACCACCCAGGGATGACATTTTTCAGATTGTAGAGATGTGAACTGACCCTTCCTGACTTGTTGTGAGTTTCCACGAGACTATGGCCTGCTGAGGGTCAGTATAACCACAACTCTCTTTGGTGCAATTTGTTGGCGCGTTAGACTCTTAATAAAAAAATTGGTGATTTGAGCCCACCCATGGATGCTGTCTTTCCGTTTCTAGCGATATGGAAGACCTTCCTGGCCTTACAGTAAGCTTGCTTTTGACCTGCCGTGTTTCCTGTTGTCACATGTGATTGGTGTGTTGTTGAACATGAAAGATGACATGTTACTATACCTACTGGTAAAATGGCTGTCAATGGTCTCTGATCTTCTGTTACTCAATAGCTTGATCATTCTGTGTTCTCCAAGGAACATACAATTTATTCTTATTAATCTGGCTTGTATGACAACGTAAATGATGTCAATCTGGCATGAAAAACCTTAGCATTTATAGTTATCTTGCGAGAAGGACAATGTTGGTTCAGTGTGTGTGTGTGTGTTTGTGTGTATATGTATGCCTATACGCCATGAAAGTGACTCGCTACTACATCATTCTTCCGGAGTCAGTCCCCTAATTATATTGAACTGGCTTGGCGATTATATATTACATTTGTAAAAATGCAGTTGTTTAAAATATATATTTATCAGAATATATTTGTGATTGTGGCTGAATTTAATCCTGCCAGATGCCTTTTAATATAATTTTGGACTGACGAACATTGCGCTACATTTTTGCCATTTTAAGGCCATTCAAAAAGCAAACAAACATTAGAAAACTACAGGGCTACTTCCTTGAAAATGTTGCTGCCCTTTCGATGCAAGGTAACACAACCATTGGACAAATGTGTTGTTGTTTCGTAAACTCCATGTTCAGTTGGAAGAGAGCACGGACAGCCAGCGATCAAGCGTCAGGGTCATATACATCACAAGTCTCTGTGGCGCAATTGGTTAGCGCGTTAGACTGTTAATCTAAAGGTTGGTGGTTCGAGCCCACCCAGGGACGACAGTGTTTTGTGCTCCATGATGTGGATGTGACATCCTGGACCTCTAATGAGATTCCCAGTTAATTTGGCATGCTGAGGGTCAATGCCAACACAAGCCTCTCAAGTGCAATCAAACAGTTAGCTTGTTTGACTGTCAATCTCAAGTCTGGTGCTTCGACACCACCCAGGGATGACATTTTTCAGATTGTAGAGATGTGAACTGACCCTTCCTGACTTGTTGTGAGTTTCCACGAGACTATGGCCTGCTGAGGGTCAGTATAACCACAACTCTCTTTGGTGCAATTTGTTGGCGCGTTAGACTCTTAATAAAAAAATTGGTGATTTGAGCCCACCCATGGATGCTGTCTTTCCGTTTCTAGCGATATGGAAGACCTTCCTGGCCTTACAGTAAGCTTGCTTTTGACCTGCCGTGTTTCCTGTTGTCACATGTGATTGGTGTGTTGTTGAACATGAAAGATGACATGTTACTATACCTACTGGTAAAATGGCTGTCAATGGTCTCTGATCTTCTGTTACTCAATAGCTTGATCATTCTGTGTTCTCCAAGGAACATACAATTTATTCTTATTAATCTGGCTTGTATGACAACGTAAATGATGTCAATCTGGCATGAAAAACCTTAGCATTTATAGTTATCTTGCGAGAAGGACAATGTTGGTTCAGTGTGTGTGTGTGTGTTTGTGTGTATATGTATGCCTATACGCCATGAAAGTGACTCGCTACTACATCATTCTTCCGGAGTCAGTCCCCTAATTATATTGAACTGGCTTGGCGATTATATATTACATTTGTAAAAATGCAGTTGTTTAAAATATATATTTATCAGAATATATTTGTGATTGTGGCTGAATTTAATCCTGCCAGATGCCTTTTAATATAATTTTGGACTGACGAACATTGCGCTACATTTTTGCCATTTTAAGGCCATTCAAAAAGCAAACAAACATTAGAAAACTACAGGGCTACTTCCTTGAAAATGTTGCTGCCCTTTCGATGCAAGGTAACACAACCATTGGACAAATGTGTTGTTGTTTCGTAAACTCCATGTTCAGTTGGAAGAGAGCACGGACAGCCAGCGATCAAGCGTCAGGGTCATATACATCACAAGTCTCTGTGGCGCAATTGGTTAGCGCGTTAGACTGTTAATCTAAAGGTTGGTGGTTCGAGCCCACCCAGGGACGACAGTGTTTTGTGCTCCATGATGTGGATGTGACATCCTGGACCTCTAATGAGATTCCCAGTTAATTTGGCATGCTGAGGGTCAATGCCAACACAAGCCTCTCAAGTGCAATCAAACAGTTAGCTTGTTTGACTGTCAATCTCAAGTCTGGTGCTTCGACACCACCCAGGGATGACATTTTTCAGATTGTAGAGATGTGAACTGACCCTTCCTGACTTGTTGTGAGTTTCCACGAGACTATGGCCTGCTGAGGGTCAGTATAACCACAACTCTCTTTGGTGCAATTTGTTGGCGCGTTAGACTCTTAATAAAAAAATTGGTGATTTGAGCCCACCCATGGATGCTGTCTTTCCGTTTCTAGCGATATGGAAGACCTTCCTGGCCTTACAGTAAGCTTGCTTTTGACCTGCCGTGTTTCCTGTTGTCACATGTGATTGGTGTGTTGTTGAACATGAAAGATGACATGTTACTATACCTACTGGTAAAATGGCTGTCAATGGTCTCTGATCTTCTGTTACTCAATAGCTTGATCATTCTGTGTTCTCCAAGGAACATACAATTTATTCTTATTAATCTGGCTTGTATGACAACGTAAATGATGTCAATCTGGCATGAAAAACCTTAGCATTTATAGTTATCTTGCGAGAAGGACAATGTTGGTTCAGTGTGTGTGTGTGTGTTTGTGTGTATATGTATGCCTATACGCCATGAAAGTGACTCGCTACTACATCATTCTTCCGGAGTCAGTCCCCTAATTATATTGAACTGGCTTGGCGATTATATATTACATTTGTAAAAATGCAGTTGTTTAAAATATATATTTATCAGAATATATTTGTGATTGTGGCTGAATTTAATCCTGCCAGATGCCTTTTAATATAATTTTGGACTGACGAACATTGCGCTACATTTTTGCCATTTTAAGGCCATTCAAAAAGCAAACAAACATTAGAAAACTACAGGGCTACTTCCTTGAAAATGTTGCTGCCCTTTCGATGCAAGGTAACACAACCATTGGACAAATGTGTTGTTGTTTCGTAAACTCCATGTTCAGTTGGAAGAGAGCACGGACAGCCAGCGATCAAGCGTCAGGGTCATATACATCACAAGTCTCTGTGGCGCAATTGGTTAGCGCGTTAGACTGTTAATCTAAAGGTTGGTGGTTCGAGCCCACCCAGGGACGACAGTGTTTTGTGCTCCATGATGTGGATGTGACATCCTGGACCTCTAATGAGATTCCCAGTTAATTTGGCATGCTGAGGGTCAATGCCAACACAAGCCTCTCAAGTGCAATCAAACAGTTAGCTTGTTTGACTGTCAATCTCAAGTCTGGTGCTTCGACACCACCCAGGGATGACATTTTTCAGATTGTAGAGATGTGAACTGACCCTTCCTGACTTGTTGTGAGTTTCCACGAGACTATGGCCTGCTGAGGGTCAGTATAACCACAACTCTCTTTGGTGCAATTTGTTGGCGCGTTAGACTCTTAATAAAAAAATTGGTGATTTGAGCCCACCCATGGATGCTGTCTTTCCGTTTCTAGCGATATGGAAGACCTTCCTGGCCTTACAGTAAGCTTGCTTTTGACCTGCCGTGTTTCCTGTTGTCACATGTGATTGGTGTGTTGTTGAACATGAAAGATGACATGTTACTATACCTACTGGTAAAATGGCTGTCAATGGTCTCTGATCTTCTGTTACTCAATAGCTTGATCATTCTGTGTTCTCCAAGGAACATACAATTTATTCTTATTAATCTGGCTTGTATGACAACGTAAATGATGTCAATCTGGCATGAAAAACCTTAGCATTTATAGTTATCTTGCGAGAAGGACAATGTTGGTTCAGTGTGTGTGTGTGTGTTTGTGTGTATATGTATGCCTATACGCCATGAAAGTGACTCGCTACTACATCATTCTTCCGGAGTCAGTCCCCTAATTATATTGAACTGGCTTGGCGATTATATATTACATTTGTAAAAATGCAGTTGTTTAAAATATATATTTATCAGAATATATTTGTGATTGTGGCTGAATTTAATCCTGCCAGATGCCTTTTAATATAATTTTGGACTGACGAACATTGCGCTACATTTTTGCCATTTTAAGGCCATTCAAAAAGCAAACAAACATTAGAAAACTACAGGGCTACTTCCTTGAAAATGTTGCTGCCCTTTCGATGCAAGGTAACACAACCATTGGACAAATGTGTTGTTGTTTCGTAAACTCCATGTTCAGTTGGAAGAGAGCACGGACAGCCAGCGATCAAGCGTCAGGGTCATATACATCACAAGTCTCTGTGGCGCAATTGGTTAGCGCGTTAGACTGTTAATCTAAAGGTTGGTGGTTCGAGCCCACCCAGGGACGACAGTGTTTTGTGCTCCATGATGTGGATGTGACATCCTGGACCTCTAATGAGATTCCCAGTTAATTTGGCATGCTGAGGGTCAATGCCAACACAAGCCTCTCAAGTGCAATCAAACAGTTAGCTTGTTTGACTGTCAATCTCAAGTCTGGTGCTTCGACACCACCCAGGGATGACATTTTTCAGATTGTAGAGATGTGAACTGACCCTTCCTGACTTGTTGTGAGTTTCCACGAGACTATGGCCTGCTGAGGGTCAGTATAACCACAACTCTCTTTGGTGCAATTTGTTGGCGCGTTAGACTCTTAATAAAAAAATTGGTGATTTGAGCCCACCCATGGATGCTGTCTTTCCGTTTCTAGCGATATGGAAGACCTTCCTGGCCTTACAGTAAGCTTGCTTTTGACCTGCCGTGTTTCCTGTTGTCACATGTGATTGGTGTGTTGTTGAACATGAAAGATGACATGTTACTATACCTACTGGTAAAATGGCTGTCAATGGTCTCTGATCTTCTGTTACTCAATAGCTTGATCATTCTGTGTTCTCCAAGGAACATACAATTTATTCTTATTAATCTGGCTTGTATGACAACGTAAATGATGTCAATCTGGCATGAAAAACCTTAGCATTTATAGTTATCTTGCGAGAAGGACAATGTTGGTTCAGTGTGTGTGTGTGTGTTTGTGTGTATATGTATGCCTATACGCCATGAAAGTGACTCGCTACTACATCATTCTTCCGGAGTCAGTCCCCTAATTATATTGAACTGGCTTGGCGATTATATATTACATTTGTAAAAATGCAGTTGTTTAAAATATATATTTATCAGAATATATTTGTGATTGTGGCTGAATTTAATCCTGCCAGATGCCTTTTAATATAATTTTGGACTGACGAACATTGCGCTACATTTTTGCCATTTTAAGGCCATTCAAAAAGCAAACAAACATTAGAAAACTACAGGGCTACTTCCTTGAAAATGTTGCTGCCCTTTCGATGCAAGGTAACACAACCATTGGACAAATGTGTTGTTGTTTCGTAAACTCCATGTTCAGTTGGAAGAGAGCACGGACAGCCAGCGATCAAGCGTCAGGGTCATATACATCACAAGTCTCTGTGGCGCAATTGGTTAGCGCGTTAGACTGTTAATCTAAAGGTTGGTGGTTCGAGCCCACCCAGGGACGACAGTGTTTTGTGCTCCATGATGTGGATGTGACATCCTGGACCTCTAATGAGATTCCCAGTTAATTTGGCATGCTGAGGGTCAATGCCAACACAAGCCTCTCAAGTGCAATCAAACAGTTAGCTTGTTTGACTGTCAATCTCAAGTCTGGTGCTTCGACACCACCCAGGGATGACATTTTTCAGATTGTAGAGATGTGAACTGACCCTTCCTGACTTGTTGTGAGTTTCCACGAGACTATGGCCTGCTGAGGGTCAGTATAACCACAACTCTCTTTGGTGCAATTTGTTGGCGCGTTAGACTCTTAATAAAAAAATTGGTGATTTGAGCCCACCCATGGATGCTGTCTTTCCGTTTCTAGCGATATGGAAGACCTTCCTGGCCTTACAGTAAGCTTGCTTTTGACCTGCCGTGTTTCCTGTTGTCACATGTGATTGGTGTGTTGTTGAACATGAAAGATGACATGTTACTATACCTACTGGTAAAATGGCTGTCAATGGTCTCTGATCTTCTGTTACTCAATAGCTTGATCATTCTGTGTTCTCCAAGGAACATACAATTTATTCTTATTAATCTGGCTTGTATGACAACGTAAATGATGTCAATCTGGCATGAAAAACCTTAGCATTTATAGTTATCTTGCGAGAAGGACAATGTTGGTTCAGTGTGTGTGTGTGTGTTTGTGTGTATATGTATGCCTATACGCCATGAAAGTGACTCGCTACTACATCATTCTTCCGGAGTCAGTCCCCTAATTATATTGAACTGGCTTGGCGATTATATATTACATTTGTAAAAATGCAGTTGTTTAAAATATATATTTATCAGAATATATTTGTGATTGTGGCTGAATTTAATCCTGCCAGATGCCTTTTAATATAATTTTGGACTGACGAACATTGCGCTACATTTTTGCCATTTTAAGGCCATTCAAAAAGCAAACAAACATTAGAAAACTACAGGGCTACTTCCTTGAAAATGTTGCTGCCCTTTCGATGCAAGGTAACACAACCATTGGACAAATGTGTTGTTGTTTCGTAAACTCCATGTTCAGTTGGAAGAGAGCACGGACAGCCAGCGATCAAGCGTCAGGGTCATATACATCACAAGTCTCTGTGGCGCAATTGGTTAGCGCGTTAGACTGTTAATCTAAAGGTTGGTGGTTCGAGCCCACCCAGGGACGACAGTGTTTTGTGCTCCATGATGTGGATGTGACATCCTGGACCTCTAATGAGATTCCCAGTTAATTTGGCATGCTGAGGGTCAATGCCAACACAAGCCTCTCAAGTGCAATCAAACAGTTAGCTTGTTTGACTGTCAATCTCAAGTCTGGTGCTTCGACACCACCCAGGGATGACATTTTTCAGATTGTAGAGATGTGAACTGACCCTTCCTGACTTGTTGTGAGTTTCCACGAGACTATGGCCTGCTGAGGGTCAGTATAACCACAACTCTCTTTGGTGCAATTTGTTGGCGCGTTAGACTCTTAATAAAAAAATTGGTGATTTGAGCCCACCCATGGATGCTGTCTTTCCGTTTCTAGCGATATGGAAGACCTTCCTGGCCTTACAGTAAGCTTGCTTTTGACCTGCCGTGTTTCCTGTTGTCACATGTGATTGGTGTGTTGTTGAACATGAAAGATGACATGTTACTATACCTACTGGTAAAATGGCTGTCAATGGTCTCTGATCTTCTGTTACTCAATAGCTTGATCATTCTGTGTTCTCCAAGGAACATACAATTTATTCTTATTAATCTGGCTTGTATGACAACGTAAATGATGTCAATCTGGCATGAAAAACCTTAGCATTTATAGTTATCTTGCGAGAAGGACAATGTTGGTTCAGTGTGTGTGTGTGTGTTTGTGTGTATATGTATGCCTATACGCCATGAAAGTGACTCGCTACTACATCATTCTTCCGGAGTCAGTCCCCTAATTATATTGAACTGGCTTGGCGATTATATATTACATTTGTAAAAATGCAGTTGTTTAAAATATATATTTATCAGAATATATTTGTGATTGTGGCTGAATTTAATCCTGCCAGATGCCTTTTAATATAATTTTGGACTGACGAACATTGCGCTACATTTTTGCCATTTTAAGGCCATTCAAAAAGCAAACAAACATTAGAAAACTACAGGGCTACTTCCTTGAAAATGTTGCTGCCCTTTCGATGCAAGGTAACACAACCATTGGACAAATGTGTTGTTGTTTCGTAAACTCCATGTTCAGTTGGAAGAGAGCACGGACAGCCAGCGATCAAGCGTCAGGGTCATATACATCACAAGTCTCTGTGGCGCAATTGGTTAGCGCGTTAGACTGTTAATCTAAAGGTTGGTGGTTCGAGCCCACCCAGGGACGACAGTGTTTTGTGCTCCATGATGTGGATGTGACATCCTGGACCTCTAATGAGATTCCCAGTTAATTTGGCATGCTGAGGGTCAATGCCAACACAAGCCTCTCAAGTGCAATCAAACAGTTAGCTTGTTTGACTGTCAATCTCAAGTCTGGTGCTTCGACACCACCCAGGGATGACATTTTTCAGATTGTAGAGATGTGAACTGACCCTTCCTGACTTGTTGTGAGTTTCCACGAGACTATGGCCTGCTGAGGGTCAGTATAACCACAACTCTCTTTGGTGCAATTTGTTGGCGCGTTAGACTCTTAATAAAAAAATTGGTGATTTGAGCCCACCCATGGATGCTGTCTTTCCGTTTCTAGCGATATGGAAGACCTTCCTGGCCTTACAGTAAGCTTGCTTTTGACCTGCCGTGTTTCCTGTTGTCACATGTGATTGGTGTGTTGTTGAACATGAAAGATGACATGTTACTATACCTACTGGTAAAATGGCTGTCAATGGTCTCTGATCTTCTGTTACTCAATAGCTTGATCATTCTGTGTTCTCCAAGGAACATACAATTTATTCTTATTAATCTGGCTTGTATGACAACGTAAATGATGTCAATCTGGCATGAAAAACCTTAGCATTTATAGTTATCTTGCGAGAAGGACAATGTTGGTTCAGTGTGTGTGTGTGTGTTTGTGTGTATATGTATGCCTATACGCCATGAAAGTGACTCGCTACTACATCATTCTTCCGGAGTCAGTCCCCTAATTATATTGAACTGGCTTGGCGATTATATATTACATTTGTAAAAATGCAGTTGTTTAAAATATATATTTATCAGAATATATTTGTGATTGTGGCTGAATTTAATCCTGCCAGATGCCTTTTAATATAATTTTGGACTGACGAACATTGCGCTACATTTTTGCCATTTTAAGGCCATTCAAAAAGCAAACAAACATTAGAAAACTACAGGGCTACTTCCTTGAAAATGTTGCTGCCCTTTCGATGCAAGGTAACACAACCATTGGACAAATGTGTTGTTGTTTCGTAAACTCCATGTTCAGTTGGAAGAGAGCACGGACAGCCAGCGATCAAGCGTCAGGGTCATATACATCACAAGTCTCTGTGGCGCAATTGGTTAGCGCGTTAGACTGTTAATCTAAAGGTTGGTGGTTCGAGCCCACCCAGGGACGACAGTGTTTTGTGCTCCATGATGTGGATGTGACATCCTGGACCTCTAATGAGATTCCCAGTTAATTTGGCATGCTGAGGGTCAATGCCAACACAAGCCTCTCAAGTGCAATCAAACAGTTAGCTTGTTTGACTGTCAATCTCAAGTCTGGTGCTTCGACACCACCCAGGGATGACATTTTTCAGATTGTAGAGATGTGAACTGACCCTTCCTGACTTGTTGTGAGTTTCCACGAGACTATGGCCTGCTGAGGGTCAGTATAACCACAACTCTCTTTGGTGCAATTTGTTGGCGCGTTAGACTCTTAATAAAAAAATTGGTGATTTGAGCCCACCCATGGATGCTGTCTTTCCGTTTCTAGCGATATGGAAGACCTTCCTGGCCTTACAGTAAGCTTGCTTTTGACCTGCCGTGTTTCCTGTTGTCACATGTGATTGGTGTGTTGTTGAACATGAAAGATGACATGTTACTATACCTACTGGTAAAATGGCTGTCAATGGTCTCTGATCTTCTGTTACTCAATAGCTTGATCATTCTGTGTTCTCCAAGGAACATACAATTTATTCTTATTAATCTGGCTTGTATGACAACGTAAATGATGTCAATCTGGCATGAAAAACCTTAGCATTTATAGTTATCTTGCGAGAAGGACAATGTTGGTTCAGTGTGTGTGTGTGTGTTTGTGTGTATATGTATGCCTATACGCCATGAAAGTGACTCGCTACTACATCATTCTTCCGGAGTCAGTCCCCTAATTATATTGAACTGGCTTGGCGATTATATATTACATTTGTAAAAATGCAGTTGTTTAAAATATATATTTATCAGAATATATTTGTGATTGTGGCTGAATTTAATCCTGCCAGATGCCTTTTAATATAATTTTGGACTGACGAACATTGCGCTACATTTTTGCCATTTTAAGGCCATTCAAAAAGCAAACAAACATTAGAAAACTACAGGGCTACTTCCTTGAAAATGTTGCTGCCCTTTCGATGCAAGGTAACACAACCATTGGACAAATGTGTTGTTGTTTCGTAAACTCCATGTTCAGTTGGAAGAGAGCACGGACAGCCAGCGATCAAGCGTCAGGGTCATATACATCACAAGTCTCTGTGGCGCAATTGGTTAGCGCGTTAGACTGTTAATCTAAAGGTTGGTGGTTCGAGCCCACCCAGGGACGACAGTGTTTTGTGCTCCATGATGTGGATGTGACATCCTGGACCTCTAATGAGATTCCCAGTTAATTTGGCATGCTGAGGGTCAATGCCAACACAAGCCTCTCAAGTGCAATCAAACAGTTAGCTTGTTTGACTGTCAATCTCAAGTCTGGTGCTTCGACACCACCCAGGGATGACATTTTTCAGATTGTAGAGATGTGAACTGACCCTTCCTGACTTGTTGTGAGTTTCCACGAGACTATGGCCTGCTGAGGGTCAGTATAACCACAACTCTCTTTGGTGCAATTTGTTGGCGCGTTAGACTCTTAATAAAAAAATTGGTGATTTGAGCCCACCCATGGATGCTGTCTTTCCGTTTCTAGCGATATGGAAGACCTTCCTGGCCTTACAGTAAGCTTGCTTTTGACCTGCCGTGTTTCCTGTTGTCACATGTGATTGGTGTGTTGTTGAACATGAAAGATGACATGTTACTATACCTACTGGTAAAATGGCTGTCAATGGTCTCTGATCTTCTGTTACTCAATAGCTTGATCATTCTGTGTTCTCCAAGGAACATACAATTTATTCTTATTAATCTGGCTTGTATGACAACGTAAATGATGTCAATCTGGCATGAAAAACCTTAGCATTTATAGTTATCTTGCGAGAAGGACAATGTTGGTTCAGTGTGTGTGTGTGTGTTTGTGTGTATATGTATGCCTATACGCCATGAAAGTGACTCGCTACTACATCATTCTTCCGGAGTCAGTCCCCTAATTATATTGAACTGGCTTGGCGATTATATATTACATTTGTAAAAATGCAGTTGTTTAAAATATATATTTATCAGAATATATTTGTGATTGTGGCTGAATTTAATCCTGCCAGATGCCTTTTAATATAATTTTGGACTGACGAACATTGCGCTACATTTTTGCCATTTTAAGGCCATTCAAAAAGCAAACAAACATTAGAAAACTACAGGGCTACTTCCTTGAAAATGTTGCTGCCCTTTCGATGCAAGGTAACACAACCATTGGACAAATGTGTTGTTGTTTCGTAAACTCCATGTTCAGTTGGAAGAGAGCACGGACAGCCAGCGATCAAGCGTCAGGGTCATATACATCACAAGTCTCTGTGGCGCAATTGGTTAGCGCGTTAGACTGTTAATCTAAAGGTTGGTGGTTCGAGCCCACCCAGGGACGACAGTGTTTTGTGCTCCATGATGTGGATGTGACATCCTGGACCTCTAATGAGATTCCCAGTTAATTTGGCATGCTGAGGGTCAATGCCAACACAAGCCTCTCAAGTGCAATCAAACAGTTAGCTTGTTTGACTGTCAATCTCAAGTCTGGTGCTTCGACACCACCCAGGGATGACATTTTTCAGATTGTAGAGATGTGAACTGACCCTTCCTGACTTGTTGTGAGTTTCCACGAGACTATGGCCTGCTGAGGGTCAGTATAACCACAACTCTCTTTGGTGCAATTTGTTGGCGCGTTAGACTCTTAATAAAAAAATTGGTGATTTGAGCCCACCCAGGGATGCTGTCTTTCCGTTTCTAGCGATATGGAAGACCTTCCTGGCCTTACAGTAAGCTTGCTTTTGACCTGCCGTGTTTCCTGTTGTCACATGTGATTGGTGTGTTGTTGAACATGAAAGATGACATGTTACTATACCTACTGGTAAAATGGCTGTCAATGGTCTCTGATCTTCTGTTACTCAATAGCTTGATCATTCTGTGTTCTCCAAGGAACATACAATTTATTCTTATTAATCTGGCTTGTATGACAACGTAAATGATGTCAATCTGGCATGAAAAACCTTAGCATTTATAGTTATCTTGCGAGAAGGACAATGTTGGTTCAGTGTGTGTGTGTGTGTTTGTGTGTATATGTATGCCTATACGCCATGAAAGTGACTCGCTACTACATCATTCTTCCGGAGTCAGTCCCCTAATTATATTGAACTGGCTTGGCGATTATATATTACATTTGTAAAAATGCAGTTGTTTAAAATATATATTTATCAGAATATATTTGTGATTGTGGCTGAATTTAATCCTGCCAGATGCCTTTTAATATAATTTTGGACTGACGAACATTGCGCTACATTTTTGCCATTTTAAGGCCATTCAAAAAGCAAACAAACATTAGAAAACTACAGGGCTACTTCCTTGAAAATGTTGCTGCCCTTTCGATGCAAGGTAACACAACCATTGGACAAATGTGTTGTTGTTTCGTAAACTCCATGTTCAGTTGGAAGAGAGCACGGACAGCCAGCGATCAAGCGTCAGGGTCATATACATCACAAGTCTCTGTGGCGCAATTGGTTAGCGCGTTAGACTGTTAATCTAAAGGTTGGTGGTTCGAGCCCACCCAGGGACGACAGTGTTTTGTGCTCCATGATGTGGATGTGACATCCTGGACCTCTAATGAGATTCCCAGTTAATTTGGCATGCTGAGGGTCAATGCCAACACAAGCCTCTCAAGTGCAATCAAACAGTTAGCTTGTTTGACTGTCAATCTCAAGTCTGGTGCTTCGACACCACCCAGGGATGACATTTTTCAGATTGTAGAGATGTGAACTGACCCTTCCTGACTTGTTGTGAGTTTCCACGAGACTATGGCCTGCTGAGGGTCAGTATAACCACAAGTCTCTTTGGTGCAATTTGTTGGCGCGTTAGACTCTTAATAAAAAAATTGGTGATTTGAGCCCACCCATGGATGCTGTCTTTCCGTTTCTAGCGATATGGAAGACCTTCCTGGCCTTACAGTAAGCTTGCTTTTGACCTGCCGTGTTTCCTGTTGTCACATGTGATTGGTGTGTTGTTGAACATGAAAGATGACATGTTACTATACCTACTGGTAAAATGGCTGTCAATGGTCTCTGATCTTCTGTTACTCAATAGCTTGATCATTCTGTGTTCTCCAAGGAACATACAATTTATTCTTATTAATCTGGCTTGTATGACAACGTAAATGATGTCAATCTGGCATGAAAAACCTTAGCATTTATAGTTATCTTGCGAGAAGGACAATGTTGGTTCAGTGTGTGTGTGTGTGTTTGTGTGTATATGTATGCCTATACGCCATGAAAGTGACTCGCTACTACATCATTCTTCCGGAGTCAGTCCCCTAATTATATTGAACTGGCTTGGCGATTATATATTACATTTGTAAAAATGCAGTTGTTTAAAATATATATTTATCAGAATATATTTGTGATTGTGGCTGAATTTAATCCTGCCAGATGCCTTTTAATATAATTTTGGACTGACGAACATTGCGCTACATTTTTGCCATTTTAAGGCCATTCAAAAAGCAAACAAACATTAGAAAACTACAGGGCTACTTCCTTGAAAATGTTGCTGCCCTTTCGATGCAAGGTAACACAACCATTGGACAAATGTGTTGTTGTTTCGTAAACTCCATGTTCAGTTGGAAGAGAGCACGGACAGCCAGCGATCAAGCGTCAGGGTCATATACATCACAAGTCTCTGTGGCGCAATTGGTTAGCGCGTTAGACTGTTAATCTAAAGGTTGGTGGTTCGAGCCCACCCAGGGACGACAGTGTTTTGTGCTCCATGATGTGGATGTGACATCCTGGACCTCTAATGAGATTCCCAGTTAATTTGGCATGCTGAGGGTCAATGCCAACACAAGCCTCTCAAGTGCAATCAAACAGTTAGCTTGTTTGACTGTCAATCTCAAGTCTGGTGCTTCGACACCACCCAGGGATGACATTTTTCAGATTGTAGAGATGTGAACTGACCCTTCCTGACTTGTTGTGAGTTTCCACGAGACTATGGCCTGCTGAGGGTCAGTATAACCACAACTCTCTTTGGTGCAATTTGTTGGCGCGTTAGACTCTTAATAAAAAAATTGGTGATTTGAGCCCACCCATGGATGCTGTCTTTCCGTTTCTAGCGATATGGAAGACCTTCCTGGCCTTACAGTAAGCTTGCTTTTGACCTGCCGTGTTTCCTGTTGTCACATGTGATTGGTGTGTTGTTGAACATGAAAGATGACATGTTACTATACCTACTGGTAAAATGGCTGTCAATGGTCTCTGATCTTCTGTTACTCAATAGCTTGATCATTCTGTGTTCTCCAAGGAACATACAATTTATTCTTATTAATCTGGCTTGTATGACAACGTAAATGATGTCAATCTGGCATGAAAAACCTTAGCATTTATAGTTATCTTGCGAGAAGGACAATGTTGGTTCAGTGTGTGTGTGTGTGTTTGTGTGTATATGTATGCCTATACGCCATGAAAGTGACTCGCTACTACATCATTCTTCCGGAGTCAGTCCCCTAATTATATTGAACTGGCTTGGCGATTATATATTACATTTGTAAAAATGCAGTTGTTTAAAATATATATTTATCAGAATATATTTGTGATTGTGGCTGAATTTAATCCTGCCAGATGCCTTTTAATATAATTTTGGACTGACGAACATTGCGCTACATTTTTGCCATTTTAAGGCCATTCAAAAAGCAAACAAACATTAGAAAACTACAGGGCTACTTCCTTGAAAATGTTGCTGCCCTTTCGATGCAAGGTAACACAACCATTGGACAAATGTGTTGTTGTTTCGTAAACTCCATGTTCAGTTGGAAGAGAGCACGGACAGCCAGCGATCAAGCGTCAGGGTCATATACATCACAAGTCTCTGTGGCGCAATTGGTTAGCGCGTTAGACTGTTAATCTAAAGGTTGGTGGTTCGAGCCCACCCAGGGACGACAGTGTTTTGTGCTCCATGATGTGGATGTGACATCCTGGACCTCTAATGAGATTCCCAGTTAATTTGGCATGCTGAGGGTCAATGCCAACACAAGCCTCTCAAGTGCAATCAAACAGTTAGCTTGTTTGACTGTCAATCTCAAGTCTGGTGCTTCGACACCACCCAGGGATGACATTTTTCAGATTGTAGAGATGTGAACTGACCCTTCCTGACTTGTTGTGAGTTTCCACGAGACTATGGCCTGCTGAGGGTCAGTATAACCACAAGTCTCTTTGGTGCAATTTGTTGGCGCGTTAGACTCTTAATAAAAAAATTGGTGATTTGAGCCCACCCAGGGATGCTGTCTTTCCGTTTCTAGCGATATGGAAGACCTTCCTGGCCTTACAGTAAGCTTGCTTTTGACCTGCCGTGTTTCCTGTTGTCACATGTGATTGGTGTGTTGTTGAACATGAAAGATGACATGTTACTATACCTACTGGTAAAATGGCTGTCAATGGTCTCTGATCTTCTGTTACTCAATAGCTTGATCATTCTGTGTTCTCCAAGGAACATACAATTTATTCTTATTAATCTGGCTTGTATGACAACGTAAATGATGTCAATCTGGCATGAAAAACCTTAGCATTTATAGTTATCTTGCGAGAAGGACAATGTTGGTTCAGTGTGTGTGTGTGTGTTTGTGTGTATATGTATGCCTATACGCCATGAAAGTGACTCGCTACTACATCATTCTTCCGGAGTCAGTCCCCTAATTATATTGAACTGGCTTGGCGATTATATATTACATTTGTAAAAATGCAGTTGTTTAAAATATATATTTATCAGAATATATTTGTGATTGTGGCTGAATTTAATCCTGCCAGATGCCTTTTAATATAATTTTGGACTGACGAACATTGCGCTACATTTTTGCCATTTTAAGGCCATTCAAAAAGCAAACAAACATTAGAAAACTACAGGGCTACTTCCTTGAAAATGTTGCTGCCCTTTCGATGCAAGGTAACACAACCATTGGACAAATGTGTTGTTGTTTCGTAAACTCCATGTTCAGTTGGAAGAGAGCACGGACAGCCAGCGATCAAGCGTCAGGGTCATATACATCACAAGTCTCTGTGGCGCAATTGGTTAGCGCGTTAGACTGTTAATCTAAAGGTTGGTGGTTCGAGCCCACCCAGGGACGACAGTGTTTTGTGCTCCATGATGTGGATGTGACATCCTGGACCTCTAATGAGATTCCCAGTTAATTTGGCATGCTGAGGGTCAATGCCAACACAAGCCTCTCAAGTGCAATCAAACAGTTAGCTTGTTTGACTGTCAATCTCAAGTCTGGTGCTTCGACACCACCCAGGGATGACATTTTTCAGATTGTAGAGATGTGAACTGACCCTTCCTGACTTGTTGTGAGTTTCCACGAGACTATGGCCTGCTGAGGGTCAGTATAACCACAAGTCTCTTTGGTGCAATTTGTTGGCGCGTTAGACTCTTAATAAAAAAATTGGTGATTTGAGCCCACCCAGGGATGCTGTCTTTCCGTTTCTAGCGATATGGAAGACCTTCCTGGCCTTACAGTAAGCTTGCTTTTGACCTGCCGTGTTTCCTGTTGTCACATGTGATTGGTGTGTTGTTGAACATGAAAGATGACATGTTACTATACCTACTGGTAAAATGGCTGTCAATGGTCTCTGATCTTCTGTTACTCAATAGCTTGATCATTCTGTGTTCTCCAAGGAACATACAATTTATTCTTATTAATCTGGCTTGTATGACAACGTAAATGATGTCAATCTGGCATGAAAAACCTTAGCATTTATAGTTATCTTGCGAGAAGGACAATGTTGGTTCAGTGTGTGTGTGTGTGTTTGTGTGTATATGTATGCCTATACGCCATGAAAGTGACTCGCTACTACATCATTCTTCCGGAGTCAGTCCCCTAATTATATTGAACTGGCTTGGCGATTATATATTACATTTGTAAAAATGCAGTTGTTTAAAATATATATTTATCAGAATATATTTGTGATTGTGGCTGAATTTAATCCTGCCAGATGCCTTTTAATATAATTTTGGACTGACGAACATTGCGCTACATTTTTGCCATTTTAAGGCCATTCAAAAAGCAAACAAACATTAGAAAACTACAGGGCTACTTCCTTGAAAATGTTGCTGCCCTTTCGATGCAAGGTAACACAACCATTGGACAAATGTGTTGTTGTTTCGTAAACTCCATGTTCAGTTGGAAGAGAGCACGGACAGCCAGCGATCAAGCGTCAGGGTCATATACATCACAAGTCTCTGTGGCGCAATTGGTTAGCGCGTTAGACTGTTAATCTAAAGGTTGGTGGTTCGAGCCCACCCAGGGACGACAGTGTTTTGTGCTCCATGATGTGGATGTGACATCCTGGACCTCTAATGAGATTCCCAGTTAATTTGGCATGCTGAGGGTCAATGCCAACACAAGCCTCTCAAGTGCAATCAAACAGTTAGCTTGTTTGACTGTCAATCTCAAGTCTGGTGCTTCGACACCACCCAGGGATGACATTTTTCAGATTGTAGAGATGTGAACTGACCCTTCCTGACTTGTTGTGAGTTTCCACGAGACTATGGCCTGCTGAGGGTCAGTATAACCACAAGTCTCTTTGGTGCAATTTGTTGGCGCGTTAGACTCTTAATAAAAAAATTGGTGATTTGAGCCCACCCAGGGATGCTGTCTTTCCGTTTCTAGCGATATGGAAGACCTTCCTGGCCTTACAGTAAGCTTGCTTTTGACCTGCCGTGTTTCCTGTTGTCACATGTGATTGGTGTGTTGTTGAACATGAAAGATGACATGTTACTATACCTACTGGTAAAATGGCTGTCAATGGTCTCTGATCTTCTGTTACTCAATAGCTTGATCATTCTGTGTTCTCCAAGGAACATACAATTTATTCTTATTAATCTGGCTTGTATGACAACGTAAATGATGTCAATCTGGCATGAAAAACCTTAGCATTTATAGTTATCTTGCGAGAAGGACAATGTTGGTTCAGTGTGTGTGTGTGTGTTTGTGTGTATATGTATGCCTATACGCCATGAAAGTGACTCGCTACTACATCATTCTTCCGGAGTCAGTCCCCTAATTATATTGAACTGGCTTGGCGATTATATATTACATTTGTAAAATGCAGTTGTTTAAAATATATATTTATCAGAATATATTTGTGATTGTGGCTGAATTTAATCCTGCCAGATGCCTTTTAATATAATTTTGGACTGACGAACATTGCGCTACATTTTTGCCATTTTAAGGCCATTCAAAAAGCAAACAAACATTAGAAAACTACAGGGCTACTTCCTTGAAAATGTTGCTGCCCTTTCGATGCAAGGTAACACAACCATTGGACAAATGTGTTGTTGTTTCGTAAACTCCATGTTCAGTTGGAAGAGAGCACGGACAGCCAGCGATCAAGCGTCTGGGTCAAATACATCACAAGTCTCTGTGGCGCAATTGGTTAGCGCGTTAGACTGTTAATCTAAAGGTTGGTGGTTCGAGCCCACCCCGGGACGACAGTGTTTTGTGCTCCATGATGTGGATGTGACATCCTGGACCTCTAATGAGATTCCCAGTTAATTTGGCATGCTGAGGGTCAATGCCAACACAAGCCTCTCAAGTGCAATCAAACAGTAGCTTGTTGACTATCAATCTCAAGTCTGGTGCTTCGACACCACCCAGGGATGACATTTTCAGATTGTAGAGATGTGAACTGACCCTTCCGACTTGTGGTGAGTTTCCACGAGACTATGGCCTGCTGAGGGTCAGTATACCCACAAGTCTCTTTGGTGCAATTGTTTGGCGCGTTAGACTCTTAATAAAAAAATTGGTGATTTGAGCCACCCAGGGATGCTGTCTTTCCGTTTCTAGCGATATGGAAGATCTTCGGCCTCCTGATTGTTGTGAGTTTCCACGGACTATGGCCTGCTGAGGGTCAGTAAGCTGCTTTTTGACCTGCTGTGTTTCCTGTTGTCACATGTTGATTGGTGTGTTGTTGAACATGAAAGATGACAAGTTACGATACCTACTGGTAAAATGGCTGTCAATGGTCTCTGATCTTCTGTTACTGAATAGCTTGATCATTCTGTGTTCTCCAAGGAACATGTAATTTATTTTTATTAATCTGGCTGGTATGACAACGTAAATGATGTCAATCTGGCAATGAAAAACCTTAGCATTATATTTATCTCGCGAGAAGGACAATGTCTGGTCCAGTGTGTGTGTGTGTATATGTAGCCTACTACGCCATGAAAGTGACTAGCCACTTCATCATTCTTCTAGAGTCAGTCCCCTGATTGTTGGAATGGGCTTGGCGATTATATATTACATTTGTGAAAATGCAGTTGTTTAAAATATATATTTATCAGAATATATTTGTGATTGTGGCTGAATTTACTTCCTGCCAGATGCCTCTTAATATAATGTTGCGCTAACGAATATTGCGCTACATTTTTGGCCCTTTTTAAGGCCATTCAAAAGCTAACAAACATTAGAAAACTACAGGTCTACTTCCTTGAAAATGTTGCTGCCACTTTCGATGCACCGTTAACACAACCATTGGAACAAAGTGTTGTTGTGTTCGTAACGTTGCATGTTAGAGGAGAATTAAAGTAGCAGGTTAGGAGAATTAGGTATTCGGGAAGTGTTTAGGCTTAAGTTTAGCTAAAATGCTGCAGTTGTCCCGACACAACTCGAAATGTTAACTGTTTAGCCTGTAGCTGTATTCCATCTAGCACAACTGGTAAGAATGCCTCAGGTACCCAGATCTAATGTGTAACTTCGACCTGAACAAGGAGATGCTATTATCTTGATATATTTGAAAATCAACACTTTGAGTTTGTGAAAATGGTGAATTAATGTAGGAGAATGTAACACATTAGACTGGTAAAAGATACAAAAAAAAGCATGCATTTATTTTTTTCATCATATTCTGGCCACTAGGATGGGCAGGCGGTTTATTGTGCATAGTTTTTAGACTGATTCAATTAACCATTGCATTCTGATCAAAATGTTATATCAAGACTGCCCAAATGTGTCTAATTGGTTTATTCATACATGTTCAAGTTCATAACTGTGCCCTCTTCAAACATAGCATAGTATTCTGCCACTGTAATAGCTACTGTAAATTGGACAGTGCAGTCTAGCCTTAACAAGAATTTAAGTTTTCTGCCCTATCAAGATATATCTATGTCATGGCAAATGATCTTGTTACTTGCAACCTCATGCTAATCACATTAGCCTACATTAGCTCAACCGTCCTGCGGGGGGGGGGGGGGGATACCGATCCTGTAAAGGTTAACAAGATTAAATAAGGAAAACTCCACTGAACTATTTAAAAGAATAGAGTGTATGAATTGGTTGCCATAACTGTCATGTTTAGAATGACCCCGAGTGTCTGGCTGAAGTGCTCTGCTGATATGCGCTGTGAATGGATTTTGTCTATATATATCCAATAAACTCAGTTCATATTACCTTTTCATTCTTGAATGTTTATGCTTTATAAAGTCTGTAAGTCCTAGAGACATTACAGTGTTTACATTTAAATAAGTCTTGGCAGTTCCTTCTTGTATTTATGTAATATTTAAGAACCAGGAACGGCCCTGGACTTTTGGTTTTACTTCTGAACAGTTGCCAACGGATGTTACTTCAACAGGTATTGCCAGTCCCTTTATGGTGATCGATGGGAAATAAAAACACAACACAAAACTTCATATAGTAATATAGTTTTCCTTTTTTATTTATTCCAAGGTGTGACTTTAACTTTGAAGGATTGTGTGGAAGCAAGCTCTGTGTAGCGGGTGATAGAACAGAGGGAAAACAGGAGGAAGGAATAATAGAGAAGACAGAAGAGAAAATCCACGCAAGGGGAGTTTACCGGTTCTGTCGCTGTCCTAAATGACACCCTGTTCCCTCCGTAGTGCACTTGGCGACTTCGGATCAAGTCAAAACTAGTGCACGACATAGGGAATTGGGTGCCGATTTGAGGATTGCCCACTGTCATTAGAATACCCTTGCTCACTTCATGGCTGACATTCTCAGGTTCTGTTTTAAACATGTCATGTTCCAGGCCAATTACATTGCAAATGGTTGAGTGCCACCTCATCAACTGTACAGTCAGGCATCAGATTGCTATACCATATGATGCGGTTAGCTGATATGTTTAACAAGTATCCAGGCGTTGTGAGATCTGGCAGCCGTCTGCGGTGTGGTCAGCCTGGAACGCAGCCATCCTCTTATTGAACTGGACCACAACCTAAAAGCTTCCTTGCATAGATAGTTGGGCTACACAGAGTCCAAAATGGCACCCTATAAACCTATGTAGTGCACTACTTTGGACTAGAGCCTATGGGGAATAGGGTGCCATTTTGGATGAAGCCTGGGCCTAGCTTTGTTTCACCAACCTGGGTTCCTGAGTCCATATTCCTTTATCTCCAGAACATTACCTGATTTCCTTCTCTCTCGCTCTTTTTCACTACTCAACACCTCTACCTGTCTCTCGCTCCTCTCAAAATGCACAGCAAGCAGACAACCTCAATATGGTTTCATTGGACATGATATGAAATAGTATATGTAAAATATGACATATTATATCATTCTATTGGTGTTGTCATATACCTGGTACAGATGATGAGTGATGATAGAGGATGAGACAGAGGAGAGTGGTGACCGACACACTTCTTTCTGGCCATAACAGTTATTATACTCCTTTATCTTTGATTCCTCCAATCAAAATGATCCTTCCTGTCAGCATCCTCACCCTATCCTCCAATCAAAAATATTATTCCTGTCAGTGTCCTCACCCCTCTAAACAAGTGATCAGAGATCAGGGGTTAACTACCTTTTACCCACAATTCACTGCTCTCTTCTGATGGCACCCTATACTCTCTGAAAATACCAAATTACAACATATGAAAGCATTGGGACAACTTTACACGTTTCTGTGGAAAGAGAGGGGTGTTTGCATGGGGAGAGAGCTGCTATAAAGATTTGTGTGTTGGGGGGGGAGATTCAACATTCAACATGGACAGCATTTCTACTACAAACAGAGCATGCATCTGCATCAATACACAACCAACCAACCAACCAGTATTCATGGTTTTCTTTTCAACCCTTCCAAATAATAGGAATTGTAATATTATTTGAGGAGGGAGGTATAGGGCTGGGGAGTGTGGAAGGGGAAAGAGGAGAGGGGAAGGGAAGGGAAGGGGTAACTAAACCTCTCTCTGTACAGGAGGAGGAGAGGTGGAGGGAAGAAAGAGCAGGAGGCGTTTACAAGTCGCTCTCTCATAGAGGAGAGGGGGGGGGAAATGAAGGGAAGACGAGAGGAGGGGGAAAGGGGGTTTACAAGTCGCTCTCTCCATACAGGAGAGGGGGGAAATGAAGGGAAGACGAGAGGAGGAGGAAAGGGGGTTACAAGTCGCTCTCTCCATACAGGAGAGGGGGGTTTACAAGTCGCTCTCTCCATAGAGTGCGCTGGAGAAAGAGATGTAGTCGAGGCTCCGGCTGGGCCGTCGGCTCCAATGTACCTGGTCACAGAGATACATTATATTACCAGAGAGGTCTAATGTACCTGGTCACAGAGATACATTATGTTATTAGAGCGGTCTAATGTACCTGGTCATAGAGATACATTATATTACTAGAGAGGTCTAATGTACCTGGTCATAGAGATACATTATATTACTAGAGGTCTAATGTACCTGGTCATAGAGATACATTATATTACTAGAGGTCTAATGTACCTGGTCATAGAAGATACATTATATTACTAGAGAGGTCTAATGTACCTTGTCATAGAGATACATTATTATGTTATTAGAGCGGTCTTAATGTACCTGGTCATAGAGATACATTATATTACTAGAGGTCTAATGTACCTGGTAATAGAGATACATTATATTACTAGAGTGGCCTGTGTCCTTGGTCTTAGAGATACATTATATGACTAAGTGGCCTGTGTCATAGCCACACACTTGTATAGGTTACACAGTTGTACACGTGTGACCAGGACAAATATAAGCCACCCCCTATTGACCTTTGTAATTCTGTGTACCTGGTCATGCGGCTGATGCAGTACTCAGCCTGCTCTGCGGGCAGCTCTCTGCGCAGCTCATCAACCGTGATGTAGGCTGGGAGAGAGGAGGTATATATTTATTTCATTTCTATGTATTTATTTAATTGTATTTACCAGGTGTCCCACAGATGTGAAAATACCAATTTTTCAAGGGAGATCTGGCCATATTAAAATGTTCTAGCTCACCTTGTCGGAGGCCAGGATCTTAAAGGAAGCCATGACCTGGTCAGCGGTGTCTGTCTCGGCCGTCTCACGGGTCATGAAGTCGATGAAGGCCTGGAAGGTGACCACGCCTGTGTTGTTTGAATCCACCAAGGTCATGATGCGGGGCAAACTCCACCTCACCCTATTGGACAACATGTTACAGTAGATTAGAACACCTCACCCTATTGGACAACATGTTACAGTAGATTAGAACACCTCACCCCTATTGGACAACATGTTACAGTAGATTAGAACACCTCACCCTATTGGACAATATGTTACAATAGATTAGAACATCTCACCCTATTGGACAACACGTTAGAGTAGGTTATTTTCATATCATTGTTGAGGAGAACATGTTTTGAAACCTTCAGTTATAAAAACGGATGCCATTCATACTATAACCGTATACAACCAGAAAGAGCGCAGTCATTTTCAATAAAGGGACTGAGGAGAAATGAAGGGGAGGTCACTTCCTGTTGGTAGCTAGGCTACTCACCAGATCGTAACCCATGGAGATGAGACAGGCACGGAAGTCGTCGGGTCCATCATGCCGTTCTCTTCTGCAAAAGAGAGAGGGAGAACAAAGCATCCGTTTTTATGATTGGACATGTGATCAATGAACGATGCAGTGACGCAATGACCAAACGATTTGAAGGTGACACCCTAGAGACACTGTCCTCCGTGTGGAGGATCAACTACGATGGCAAGAAATCACTGACGATTCCAAATTCACACTTACAGTCAGTGTATTCAACTATGGTAGGTAAAAAATCATCACATATCACTGTCATTGCAAGTAAAAAACCTTCTTCAAAATAGTCGCTTTCTGTCAAATCTGAGCCAGGAGGAAGTAAAAGACAAGTGGAAGAAATGCAAGTACAATAATAATTATATATATATATATATCTCTTACCCTGTCGAAGTGATTGAAGGAGGCTCTGAACTCGTTGAGCTGCTCCTGGCTGATACCCTTGGCATCGCGGGTCAGAAATCTGGTTCTCCACCTCGTTGATGGTGCGGGCGATGGTGTGTCAGCAGCTGCTCCCAGCCCACACGGATATGCTGCAGAGGGAGAGAGGGAACGACGAGGAGCAGAGAGTCACAAGCTTGACGTAATAATTGCTGTGCTCGGAATTTGGGACCAAATACTAAACTTTTGACTACTTTAATGCACTATAAGTGACACCTTATGACACATTCAAAAAGGGAACTAGATACATAAAGTGCACTAACTTCTAAACGGTAAAACTGATATTTATGAAATCCCTAATTAAAGGTGACATTCTGTACTGTCGCCTCATATAAAACATTTGATCTCAAATCCAATATGTTGGAGTATAGCCAAATTAAACGTTTAGCTTCACTGTCCAAATAGGGGAGTATATGATATTTAACCTAGGTCTAGGATATAAGATACTTTATTCCATGGTGTAGTTGGGTGTTTGTTGTGTAGTTGTGTGTTGTGCAGATTGTTTTTTGTAGTTGTGTGTTGTCCAGTTGTGAGTTGTATTACCTCCATGGTGTAGTTGGTGTGTTTGTGAAAGATGAGGACTCTGGCTGAGCTGGTGGTCTCCCTCCAGTTTGTCGATGTTACACTTGTAGTTGATAATGTTTTGTTCATACTGCTTGAGATTGTTATCTGTTCCTCTAGAGAAACGGCGATGTCCACAGACACATGACCAATCTCTGTAGAGGGGGAGAGAGGGGTGGAGGGAAAAGAGAAAAGGAGGTAGTGAGAACTGAGAAGTGTGAATGGATGACAGTTCAGGCTTCCGTATTCATAAAGCGTCAAATCTAGATCAGATTCGAATCTAGGATTAGGTCCATTAATTATAATCTAAAGGCAAAAGTGATCCTAGATCAGCGCTCCTACTGACCATAAGTGTAGGCACAGTAGATTGTGCGAACCTCTGCGTGTTTGGGGTTCGGAGACCCTGTCGCTGCTTAGCCTGGGTACCAGTTGTTTGTGCTAACATTTCACTTCTCGCCATAACAAACATGGCATAATGACATGAGAGTACAATGAGTGGAATGAGGGATTTCATAAAAGAGGATTTCAAACTCGTAGGGACCGTGTAGCTCTAGCTCAGTGGTCACCAACCGGTGCGAACGCAACGATAAGTCTTGCATTCCTTATTTGTATCTGTTTCGTGCTGTTGTCAGTAGGTGCACTTCATTCAGCAGCCCTAGCACGGGAAGACAAAGTGTTATGTATCGGAAGGTAGAACTCGCCTACCGCAGGCCAGAGATCAAATCAAGTGCACCTATAGGCCTACCTCTGGCCATCAGAAAGCTCAGATCACCATGTCTGACACAGTTTCTCGAGCCATGGACTGTAAAAAGAAGAGTCTCGAATGCACAATACAGTTGACACGTGAGATTTAAAAACGTTTAAAACCATGACTAGAGCGACTCAATGATACAGCAAAGAGATGCTGCTTTTATGAATAACTTCATGTCTAAGTTGTTATTCGGCACTGTCGACAGTTTGTTCAACACTTCCAGAAGCCATACAATGCACATTCTCCCTACTTCCACTCACGCTACAACTAGTACTGCAGCTGCAACAAATGAGTACAGCAAAGTGTTCGCTAAGCTTGCGTTGTTGTCATTAGCGGCTTTTGTCTTTTTCTAATATCGAGGAATATTTCACTTTCTCTGGTCAATAGGAGTAACAACATGAATTGGCGCACGAGGCAGAAATAATGCAGTGCGACTTGAGTTTCACCATCAG
>NW_022262866.1:81915-119318 GCF_002021735.2 Oncorhynchus kisutch | reverse complement strand
CCAAATCACCCGGAACGGATTGGTGCCATTTTGAGAAAAATAAATACAAAATGAAATAAATACAATGTACAGGACATTTGAAGGAGTGAATGTTCATTTCATCAGTGTTGACATGACGGAGATGTTTTCTAAGTACAATTTGATGTAAATCTCACAGACTGGGTGAGCACCAGGCAGTGTTTAGAGCGAACAGCAACGTTTACTACAGCAGAGCAGAGAGGGCTTTAAAAACATTTTAAAAAACATGTTTTTTTTATTTTTCCTTTGTCTTTTTTTTTGCCCCCAACACACAAAAAAACGAGAGCATCTTTTTCTAAAAACATTTTCTCAGAAGGATGGTTTTTTTCTTTCCCCTGACAAAACATGACGACAGATAAGATAGTTCCCGCCTGGTTTGGCAGGAGGGCTGCGGGGCAGGAACCAGATATGACAACTACACTACACGAAATCTGACAAATTCAAGCATCAACCAGGGTACTGAGGAGGTAATAGAGAAGAAACAGAATATGTTTAGGTCCAAGCTGCAGCTCTCTGAAAGTCTTTCAGACACTAAGCTTTTTTTTCTCATCTTTTTGCTTTCTGGCCACCCCTTACCCTCCTCTAATCCCCTCTCTTCCTCCCATCCAAACCCATCCCCATCTCTCTGAAAAGAGCTACAATATCTTCCTCCTCTCCAACGCGTAAAAAGAAAAAAGGTGCTATTTTCAGACGTTTAATTTCCGAACTTCTCCTCACACCCTCTTCACTGTTTTAGTTTGTGTTTACCTTCTTCATGATTCACCGCAGTCTACAGGGCGTGGCACTGCTAAGCCACACCCACCTAGCCGGGCTGTAAGCTCCGCCCCCCGTCAGAAGTGGCAGAGTGAGAGAAGTCATGTCCTGCCCTTCACTTTTAGGTCCTGCAGGATAAAGGAAACACGTCCGTGTTTTAGAATCATGGCTTCGTCAAGAGATTCCCGTCTCAGGTACCCTGAGTTAAAAATGAGGAACAAAATCATCCAGAAATGCGGATTGGCTTTAAGTTCAGTGTCATAATAATTTATATTATATTATCCCCTAATCCCTCCCAACCGAACACATCCCCTCTCACTGTTAAATGCCCCCCCCCCCAGTATAAATGCACATTGTCGTAATAAACTGCCTTTGAAACTACCTTTGAACATTTTAAAACCACATGGGAGTGAGAGGAGCCATTTCAAAACTCATCAACTAAGAAGCTTTTACTTAGTTAGAATTCTAAAACAGAAAACTTTATGAAATGTTTAGTGTTTAGAGACAGTAAGGCTGGGTAAAACCTTCGCTCAGTACAGGATAATATATATATATTGTAGCAGCAATGTTTCCACTTCCTGGTCTTGGAGAGCTACAATGCATGTGGTTATCACTCCATGTGATGTCATAGTGTTAGGAGAACCCTGCCCACTAATTAGCTGAGCGCATATGCATGAGGTCGTTGGTTGGAATGAAAACCAGAGATGGCTACAGCTCCCTAGGATCGGGATTGGGAACAGATTCACTTGTTGCAGGTGCTTGAGGTAGAAGTTGCGCTCAACCACTGAACTAGGATCAGATCACCAAGCCCCAATCCAAACCTTAGCAATAAGGGGATAAAAAAGACATCTGACTATGGACCAGTGGTTAGAGGCAACATTTACCTACCACCGTTGAGGTTGAGGAGCTCTCTCCAGGAGAGCAGCAGAGATATAAAATTGCCCCTACATGCTGATCTCAGGTCAGTTTTGAGGTTTCCCCCCTAATTGTTAAGGCAGGGTAAACTGATCCTAGATCTGTGGCTACGGGTAACTTGTACCTGGAGCGCAGTTGGCCGGGGATTATGACAGACCTTAAGTGCATGATGCTAGGACAGCAATGCCGAGGTAACCTGGTCTGTCACACTGGGTGGCGCCGGTGAGCGCCAGACTGAAAGTGTAGTGCAAAAGAAAGCCAAACAAAAGAAGATAAAACAAACAAAAAAAACATTCAAAATATTCTAAAAGTTAGTAGTTATTTACTAAAACTTACGAACATGCATCCCTGATTGACTATTTTGTGTCTTTACCTTAAAAAGGACACGGCCAATGTTGCTTTCGTTCACTTTTAAAGAGTAGCAGAATATCGAAGGAGGAAAGAAAGTTTTGCGTTTGTTAAAGAGAAATGGCTACCTGGCGATAGAAATAATGCGGTTTTGATTCAGCTTCCTGGTGAGAGAGCTTCCTGTGACGTTACTAGTTTTAGAGTGGTTCAAAACATAGGAGACAGTTCACTTACCAATTGGTACTAGTACTTAAATGAGAGAGGGGGGGACCATAATAGTTTGTTCAAAAGGGTTCATTTTTAACCCCCTCAAATTTTTCCCAAAGTTGAGATATTCCGCAGCCCAGACTGCATTTAAAAGCAATGCAGGGTCAGTGTATCAAGTTCAGAATAGGGGGAGTTCGGGTTTTGGGGGGGATAATCAACATGCTTTACAAACTGTAATTAATAACTGTCACGTCACTAGTGGCTTTTGACGCATTTGTTTCGCCGCTTGATATAAAAGCTAAACAAATGTGCAGTGTCAAAACGACAACCGCAGAACCAGCCGATTGGTTTAGTTTTAATCTCCAGCTTGTTTAGAATCCTCCTCATATCCCCTGCGCTTGTGCTCACCCAGATACTGCAACAGTAAATTGGCACAAATAAAGCTCCATTGTTTCCAATTACTTTAGTCTTAATGTTAAGATGTTTTATACATATATAAGGAAAGGGAGGATTCGTCGTCATCGTTGTTTCTCAGTTAATCTTCAAATTCCATTTTCATTTTTGCTCGTGGTTCAGATCGGCGGCCTCCGGTGGCGCAACCTCTCGCGGCGTCGCGGTTGTGTGTAGTCTCTGACTCGGCGGCGGAATCCTGTCCTCCCATCCTCAAGGTCAATTTGAGCTTCTTCTTAGGAGGATTCTTCAGTGTGCCCAGTCGCTCCTTCACCTTGTACTCCAGTGTGCTGTGAGGGATCCCGTACATGTTCTGGGCCTTGGATACGCTCATCTTCCGCCCATCACCATGCCGATGGCCTCTTCTAAGATCTGGCTGTTGTACTGCCGGTAGCGCCCCCTCTTCTTCCTGGGCTGCTTAGCAGCAGGGGTCGCCCTCGGGGTCGGAGGTCGGTTATGGTTGCCCGGAGGTCCCCTGATCCACGTCGGAGTTCCAGTAGTCTGCTGCCCATCCAGAAAACCTCCCAGGCTGCCTCTCAGGCTACCGGCACGCCGGGTTCTGCTTGGGCAGGATGACCCTCAGCTTCCTGCTCAAAGCATTCTCCACCCCACCGTGGCCCCCGGCGCCCAACACCATGGCCCCGTACCCGTACAGGTCTGAGGCGTGGGAGTCCCATGACAGGTCCATGCCCCTCACCTGGGGGATCTTCAGGTCCACGGGCGGGGAGTGGTGGCCTCCCGGCTCCCTCTTCACCACCACCTCATGGTGGGTCTTGGTGGAGCCATGGTGGTGGCGGAGGCCACCCTCCGGAGGAGCTCTTGGAGGAGAACGCCCCGTGGTGGTGGTTGTCCAAGAACAGAGGCAGGTCTTGGAGGTCTGAGAGGATGGCGCTGGCCTGCTTCAGCCTCAGCAGGCTGTCCAGTTGGTGGTGGTGGGTTTTACCACTGGAGGAACCCCACGGAGAGCCGTCCCGTGCCAGGAGGGGGTGGGGCTCCACGTGGTTCCCTTTGTTCCCGTGGTTGAGAAGCCCCGCCGCCTCCAGACTAGCCAATGAGAGAGCCGGAGGCTGGCCGAGGAGGCGGTGCTTCTGGCTGAGGAGCTCCTCCTTTATAAGAAGCGAATGGGCCAATGGGGGGCTTGAGGGGGGGCGGAACTGACGTAGCTGTCCCTCAGCCCGTCCTGTAAGCTTCTCGGCAGCATGTCATCGTCCTCCACGTCCCGAAAGGAGCGCTCAACTCTCAGGGCACGCCTGATTGGAGGGAAAAGAGAAGAGAGGGGTGTTAACTTGGAAGTACTCAAATCAGTCGAATTGTAATGAACCAAAAACGACACGTTAAAATTACACTACTCTACACTGCTGACTGTTAATGCCAACAAACAAAAAGTACCACTTGGTTTTTAAAGAATATTACCTTGTGTTTTTAAAGTTGAACTTTCTTCCATAATATGTCATTGCTTAGGGGTTTTTTTTCAGCAAAACTCTTCGGCAGTAAACGTGTAACAGTAAACGTGTAACAGTAACATGTAACAGTAAACATGTAACAGTAAACATGTAACAGTAAACATGTAACAGTAAACGTGAAACAGTGAACGTGAAACAGTGAACGTGAAACAGTGAACGTGAAACAGTAAACGTGTAACAGTAAACGTGGAACCGTAAACATGGAACCGTAAACATGGAACATCTAAATGATAAATTCATCTCCCACACTTTAAAGGGGCAATCTGCAGTTGCTACATCCATTTCTGGACTCCTGAATTAGAGGTACCCACTGATTCTTGAAGAATATCATTTATAAAATGCCTCATCAGGATAATTGTACCCCATCAAACCCAAAATGTAAGCTTGTAATACTAAATCAATAAATAAATGTAAACAAACACTACATGGCCTCGAAACATGCATAAAATGATAAGTCTGATATCATGGATGGTCAGTCCGTGCATCTATACAGATGTAGGACCTTAATTTGATCACTCTTTTTTGCAGAGAATTTTTCTGCAAATATACAGTGCTTTCGGGAAGTATAATAAACTGAAATATCACATTTACATAAGTATTCAGTCCCTTTACTCAGTACTTTGTTGAAGCACCTTTGGCAGCGATTACAGCCTTGAGTCTTCTTGGGTATGACGCTACAATCTTGGCACACCTGTATTTGGGGAGTTTCTCCCATTCTTCTCTGCAGATCCTCTCAAGATCTGTCAGGTTGGATGGGGTGTGTCACTGCACAGCCATTTTCAGGTCTCTCCAGAGATGTTTGATTGGGTTCAAGTCCGGGCTCTGGCTGGGCCACTCAAGGACATTCAGAGACTTGTCCCAAAGCCACTCCTGCATTGTCTTGGCTGTCTGCTTAGGGTCATTGTCCTGTTGGTAGGTGAACCAACCACCCCAGTCTGAGGTCCTGGGTGCTCTGGAGCAGGTTTTCATCAAGGATCTCTCTGTACTTTGCTCCGTTCATCTTTCCCTCGATCCTGACTAGTCTCCTAGTTCCTGCTGCTGAAAAACATCCACACAGCATGCCACCACCATGCTTCACCGTAGGGATGGTGCTAGGTTTCCTCTGGGTGTGACGCTTGGCATTCAGGCCAAAGAGTTCAATCTTGGTTCCATCAGACTGGAGAATCTTGTTTCTCATGGTCTGAGAGTGCTTTAGGTGCCTTTTGGCAAACTCCAAGCAGGCTGTCATGTGCCTTTTACGGAGGAGTGGCTTCTGTCTGGCCACTCTACCATAAAGGCCTGATTGGTGGAGTGCTGCATAGATGGTTGTCCTTCTGGAAGGTTTCCCCATCTCCACAGGGGAACTCTGGAGCTCTGTCAGAGTGACCATCGGGTTCTTGGTCACCTCCCTGACCAAGGTCCTTCTCCCCCGATTGCTCAGTTTTAGTGATCTTAGTGGTTCCAAACTTCTTCCATGCTGCAGACATGTTCTGTTAGCCTTCCCCAGATCTGTGCCTCAACACAATCCTGTCTCTGAGCTCTATGGACAATTCCTTTGACCACATGGCTTGGTTTTTGCTCTGACATGCACTGTCAACTGTGGGACCTTATATAGACAGGTGTGTGCCTTTCCAAATCATGTCCAATCAATTGAATTTACCACAGATGGACTCCAATCAAGTTGTAAAAACATCAAGGATGATCAATGGAAACAGGATGCACCTGAGCTCATAGCAAAGAATAATTATGTAAATAAGGTATTTATGTTGTTTATTTTTAATACATTTCCAAAAATGTTTAAAATCCTGTTTTCCCTTTGTGATTATGGGTGTGCATTGTGTGTACATTGATGAGGAACAAACATTATGTGATCCACAAAATGTGGAAAATGTCAGGGGGTCTGAATACTTTCCGAATGCACTGTAGGTCAAATTATGATCATACATCTGTAGCTCTGTCTATGAATTTGAGAGTGGTTACATTTCTCAGCTTTCTACTGAAACAGGGTCGGGGAGATTCGCTTTGTGATTGTTTCAACTGCCCCTTTAATTTCATGATTACTAGATATAGCATAGACACAAATAACTACTTATATGGTCCCTTCAGTTTAGAGACAGTACCTTTATTTGAAATGCAATTTACTTCCTGGCTTGAGGGTGGGCGTTCAATCTCCATTTCAATTCATTACATTTGAGCTTAAAGCCCATTTGAGAACATGTTTGGCTGTAAACTTGTGTTGGCTATTAGCTAGTTATACATCTTGACAGCTTGACAAAGTAGTTGCCATCATACGGATTATAACTCGTTAGCTGTTCCATATGGTCTCATCACATGGGAGAGAGTGGCTGCCTGCATCCCAAATGGCACCTTAATCCCTATGTAGTGCACTACTTCTGACCAGGGCCCGCAGTGCACTACAAAGGGAATGGGGTGCTATTTGGGATGCATCGGTGTCTGATGAATTATATTTACTGTGCAAAGTGGACGTAGCCGGAGCTATGTTCCACTCATTACAGCACGTTAGCTCCCATCTTCAACAATTAAGGTGCTCATGAGACACAGAGAGAAAGAGACAATTAACACTAATTTCCTATATTTTTTTGACCATGTGTAGAACATGCATGTTGTGACAGAGTGAGTCACGTTTATATAGGTAATTAGAGCTAACTTACATCATGTCAAACGTTTAATTTAGTGGCCGTCTTTTTCAAACTCAATTTCATTCAAATCATTTTGTTTCACGCAGAGAAAACTTATTTCAACTGAACTGCACTGGTTTGTTGTTTCTTTGTCCCCGTCTTGCATGAAGCGGAACTATCCATCTACATGGACATTTTACATTCTATTTGGTTCAAAAACAACCAAGCAACTTTATTTTACCACGTAAAAAAAAAAAGTGATTTAAATGTTATTGAATCTTAATGCTGTTTTAAGAGATAGAGAGCCATGTACTGAGTAAACAGAGAACACACACGCACAGTCTGCTACACTAACAAATACCGTGAGGACAATGAGAGGAAGGGAAAACATCAAGGACACACAGCATGAATTACCATGATCATAATACCAATCCCTCCCTGGGATAGAGACTCATTTGCCTGAGAAGGTATCGTGGGCGCAGAATGGAGCACATTGTGATCAGGTTGTAATTAACGGTATAGGATAAACTGTACATAGTAACAGTGTCATAGAATTCACCTGACAACACAATAGACAATGGCTGCGGTTGGAGTTGACGGCAGAGAGGTCTCGTTCCCAGCTAAACGAGAATTAACCTTGGCATGTCTCGTATAGAAATGGTCACAAAAAGGGTTGAGCGACACAAGGATGCTCTTTTCTTCTTACTCCACTCGTTATTTTAGAGAATCTGTCCTTTTGAGCTCCCTTTCTCCTTTCCATTATGTTGGCCTGAAATCAGGCCTGAAAGTTGTTCCTATACGGGCTAGAAAGAACATAGTGTTTTCTAAGAAACCCGTGCTAAAGCGCCCAAATTACATTTCCGTGACGGGTCTTAACGTTTCTATTTCTGAACTACCTGAGAAAGAAGTGACTTTTTTCTAACCTTGGTGTCGGGTACTGTTCAGTATGTAACCATAGCAACAGTAGCCTTTAAGCAGGAAGCACACATCCCAGTCCCCCGCAGACAAGCAGAGTGACAGCTCAATGCTACCTTCTAAATAGGACCATAGATATGTCAATCAGAATGGAAGGGGAAGTGTAGACAGATAGTGAATGAGCCGTAGCACTGAGGACGTCAGCAACCAAATCCTGTGAAGGAAAAATACTATGGACATGGACATGCATATGTCCAAAACAAGTACAGACTTTGGATTAATTTGATAACTCTTTTGTTGCTGAGAATTGCAAAAATGTAGTGTATTTGAGTTTTAAAAAGGATTCTGAAGTTTTTAATTTCCACTTAGAAATTCCAGACTTGATTTTCCCCTAACGAAAAATGTATCAACCCCTACAAAAATGTCCATTAATTATAATCCACAAAATAATTCACATTTCCTGTTGCTACGGGATTATTTTCCTGCTGTAGCAAACTGGCTCAAATCAAGATCCGACATCTGTACATACAGTATATGCATACCCCTGATGAGGTTGTTATCTATATGTCAAAAAGTCAAATAATGACACACACATCCCTGATGAAGTAGTTATATATATATACACACTTGATGAGGGAGTTAGAAGGTGGTTTCACAGTAATGATGGCTGCACCATATAGTCTACATCTTATAGTCTAGACCTTAGTCTACAATAGTCTACACCTTATAGTCTAGACCTTAGTCTACAATAGTCTACACCTTATAGTCTACAATAGTCTACACCTTATAGTCTACACCTTATAGTCTACACCTTATAGTCTACACCTTATAGTCTACACCTTATAGTCTACACCTTATAGTCTACACCTTATAGTCTACACCTTATAGTCTACACCTTATAGTCTACAATAGTCTACACCTTATAGTCTACAATAGTCTACACCTTATAGTCTACAATAGTCTACACCTTATAGTCTACAATAGTCTACACCTTATAGTCTACAATAGTCTACACCTTATAGGCTACAATAGTCTACACCTTATAGTCTACAATAGTCTACACCTTATAGGCTACAATAGTCTACACCTTATAGTCTACACCTTATAGTCTACAATAGTCTACACCTTATAGGCTACAATAGTATACACCTTATAGGCTACAATAGTCTAAACCTTATAGGCTACAATAGTCTCCACCTTATAGGCTACAATAGTCTACACCTTATAGGCTACAATAGTCTACACCTTATAGGCTACAATAGTCTACACCTTATAGGCTACAATAGTCTACACCTTATAGGCTACAATAGTCTACACCTTATAGGCTACAATAGTCTACACCTTATAGGCTACAATAGTCTACACCTTATAGGCTACAATAGTCTACACCTTATAGTCTACACCTTATAGTCTACACCTTATAGTCTACACCTTATAGTCTACACCATTTTGTCTAGTCTACACCACACAGTCTACACCATATAGTCTACACCATACAGTCTACACCATACAGTCTACACCATATATAGTGCATTCGGAAAGTATTCAGACCCCTTGACTTTTTCTACATTTTGTTAAAATGGATAAAAAAATAAAAAAATCCTCATTGATTTACACCAATTTTTTCACTTTTATTAAAAATAAAAAACAGAAATACCTTATTTACATAAATATTCAGACCCTTTGCTATGAGACTCAAAATTGAGCTCAGGTGCATCCTGTTTCCATTGATCATCCTTGAGATGTTTCAACAACTTGATTGGAGTCCACCTGTGGTAAATTCAATTGATTGGCACACACCTGTCTATATAAGGTTCCACAGTTGACAGTGCATGTCAGAGCAAAAACCAAGCCTTTATGTCGAAGGAATTGACCATAGAGCTCCGAGACAAGATTGTGTCGAGGCACAGATCTGGGGAAGGGAACCATAGCATTTCTGCAGCATTGAAAGTCTGCAAGAACACCGTGGCCTCCATCATTCTTAAATGGAAGAAGTTTAGAACCAAGAAGACTCTTGCTAGAGCTGGTCGCCAGGCCAAACTGAGCAATCGGGGGAGAAGGGCCTTGGTCAGGGAGGTGACCAAGAACCCGATGGTCACTCTGACAGAGCTCCTCTGTGGAGATGGGAGAACCTTCCAGAAGGACAACCATCTCTGCAGCTCTTTGGCCTGAATGACAAGCGTCACGTCTGGAGGCAACCTGGCACCATCCCAGCAGTGAAGCAGGGACTGGGAGACTAGTCAGGATCGGGGAAAGATGAACGGAGCAAAGTACAGAGAGATCCTTGATGAAAACCTGCTCCAGAGCATTCAGAACCTCAGACTGGGGAAAAGGTTCACCTACCAACAGGACAACGACTTTAAGCACACAGCCAAGACAATGCAGGAGTGACTTCGGGACAAGTCTCTGAATGTCCTTGAGTGGCCCAGCCAGAACCCGGACTTGAACCCAATCGAACATCTCTGGAGAGACTGGAAAAAAATCTGAATGGGAGAAACTCCCCAAATACAGGTGTGGCCAAGCTTGTAGCGTCATACCCAAGAAGACTCCAGGCTGTAATCGCTGCCAAAGGTGCCTCACAAAGTGCTGAGTAAAGGGTCTGAATACTGATGGAAATATGACAGTTCAGTTTTTTTTATTTTTATACATTTGCAAAAATGTCTAAAAACGTGTTTAGTTAAATGTAGTCTACACACAGTGGTGGTTAATGGTGTATGGTGACTAGTGGCACTTGTTTGCTGTTATGAAACTAAAATGAACAAACTATTGATGTATTGGTTATTATGGTGTCATGATATTTTTAAAGGAAACTGTTATCATTTGATTGTGTAAGTAAAATACTAGGTTAATTTTCACACTGTAAAATAAAGGGGTAAGCTAAATGAGTGAGATGATCTGTGTTTGGTAATATATCTGAGGTCTCGGAGGAAGTGTGGAGGGATGGAGGTGTGGAGCGAGGGAGGAGGGTGGATGGAGGAGGTGTGGAGCGAAGGAGGAGGGTGGATGGAGGAGGGGTGGAGTGAGGGAGGATGGTGGATGGAGGAGGGTGGAGTGAGGGAGGAGGGTAGAGTGAGGGAGGAGAGTGGATGGAGGAGGGGTGGAGTGAGGGAGGAGGGTGGATGGAGGAGGTGTGGAGCGAAGGAGGAGGGTGGATGGAGGGGTGGAGCGAGGGAGGAGGGTGGATGGAGGAGGGGTGGAGCGAGGGAGGGAGGAGGGTGGATGGAGGAGGTGTGGAGCGAAGGAGGAGGGTAGATGGAGGAGGGGTGGAGCGAGGGAGGAGTGTGGATGGAGGAGGGGTGGAGCGAGGGAGGAGGGTGGAGTGAGGAGGGTGGAGTGAGGGAGGAGGGTGGATGGAGGAGGGGTGGAGTGAGGGAGGAGGGTGGATGGAGGAGGGGTGGAGTGAGGGAGGAGGGTACATCCAGTTCCTCATCCCCCTCTTTAGTTAATATTACATGACCTGATCATTAGTAAACCCCAAACCACCAACGCTGCTTCTGATACACCAACGAGGTGTCTTACAACAGATTACACACACCACCCTCACCATACAATATTGCTTTGGGCGTCAACATGTATCGAGACGCTCAAATCCATCTTTGACCTTCTGTGTGTTCTAATCATTCCAAGGTCTATCCATAGTTATACAGGTCATTTATTCTAATTTAAAGCAGGAAAACAAAGTTTGTACGGTGTGTTAATCATGCAAATATGACTTGAAGGCAAAACACTCAGGTATCAATAACATCCACCACGACTATGTGGGTAAGTAAATAAAAGCTGGATATAGTAGAGAGGCAACAGGAAAACCAATAGTCCCTGAGGTCTTTGATGCAGTCTAACGTTGACCTCCTAGATCATGAAGAATTACATCCAAATAGCATAAATACATACTTATAAAACCTAGGTACTGTAATCATAATGATAATGGATTAGGGTTAGTTACTTATAAATACCTAGGTACTGTAATCATAATGATAATGGATTAGGGTTAGTTACTTATAAAACCTAGGTACTGTAATCATAATGATAATGGATTAGGGTTAGTTACTTATAAATACCTAGGTACTGTAATCATAATGATAATGGATTAGGGTTAGTTATAAATACCTAGGTACTGTAATCATAATGATAATGGATTAGGGTTAGTTACTTATAAATACCTAGGTACTGTAATCATAGTGATAATGGATTAGGGTTAGTTACTTATAAATACCTAGGTACTGTAATCATAGTGATAATGGATTAGGGTTAGTTACTTATAAATACCTAGGTACTGTAATCATAGTGATAATGGATTAGGGTTAGTTACTTATAAATACCTAGGTACTGTAATCATAGTGATAATGGATTAGGGTTAGTTATAAATACCTAGGTACTGTAATCATAGTGATAATGGATTAGGGTTAGTTACTTATAAATACCTAGGTACTGTAATCATAGTGATAATGGATTAGGGTTAGTTATAAATACCTAGGTACTGTAATCATAGTGATAATGGATTAGGGTTAGTTATAAATACCTAGGTACTGTAATCATAGTGATAATGGATTAGGGTTAGTTACTTATAAATACCTAGGTACTGTAATCATAGTTAATAATGGATTAGGGTTAGTTACTTATAAATACCTAGGTACTGTAATCATAGTGATAATGGATTAGGGTTAGTTATAAATAGCTAGGTACTGTAATCATAGTGATAATGGATTAGGGTTAGTTACTTATAAATACCTAGGTACTGTAATCATAGTTAATAATGGATTAGGGTTAGTTACTTATAAATACCTAGGTACTGTAATCATAGTGATAATGGATTAGGGTTAGTTATAAATACCTAGGTACTGTAATCATAATGATAATGGATTAGGGTTAGTTACTTATAAATACCTAGGTACTGTAATCATAGTGATAATGGATTAGGGTTAGTTACTTATAAATACCTAGGTACTGTAATCATAGTTAATAATGGATTAGGGTTAGTTACTTATAAATACCTAGGTACTGTAATCATAATGATAATGGATGAGGGTTAGTTACTTATAAAACCTAGGTACTGTAATCATAGTGATAATGGATTAGGGTTAGTTACTTATAAATACCTAGGTACTGTAATCATAGTGATAATGGATTAGGGTTAGTTACTTATAAATACCTAGGTACTGTAATCATAATGATAATGGATGAGGGTTAGTTACTTATAAAACCTAGGTACTGTAATCATAGTGATAATGGATTAGGGTTAGTTACTTATAAATACCTAGGTACTGTAATCATAGTGATAATGGATTAGGGTTAGTTACTTATAAATACCTAGGTACTGTAATCATAGTGATAATGGATTAGGGTTAGTTACTTATAAATACCTAGGTACTGTAATCATAGTGATAATGGATTAGGGTTAGTTATAAATAGCTAGGTACTGTAATCATAGTGATAATGGATTAGGGTTAGTTACTTATAAATACCTAGGTACTGTAATCATAGTGATAATGGATTAGGGTTAGTTACTTATAAATACCTAGGTACTGTAATCATAATGATAATGGATGAGGGTTAGTTACTTATAAAACCTAGGTACTGTAATCATAGTGATAATGGATTAGGGTTAGTTACTTATAAATACCTAGGTACTGTAATCATAGTGATAATGGATTAGGGTTAGTTACTTATAAATACCTAGGTACTGTAATCATAGTGATAATGGATTAGGGTTAGTTATAAATAGCTAGGTACTGTAATCATAGTGATAATGGATTAGGGTTAGTTACTTATAAATACCTAGGTACTGTAATCATAGTTAATAATGGATTAGGGTTAGTTACTTATAAATACCTAGGTACTGTAATCATAATGATAATGGATGAGGGTTAGTTACTTATAAAACCTAGGTACTGTAATCATAGTGATAATGGATTAGGGTTAGTTACTTATAAATACCTAGGTACTGTAATCATAGTGATAATGGATTAGGGTTAGTTACTTATAAATACCTAGGTACTGTAATCATAGTGATAATGGATTAGGGTTAGTTACTTATAAATACCTAGGTACTGTAATCATAGTGATAATGGATTAGGGTTAGTTACTTATAAATACCTAGGTACTGTAATCATAGTGATAATGGATTAGGGTTAGTTATAAATACCTAGGTACTGTAATCATAGTGATAATGGATTAGGGTTAGTTACTTATAAATACCTAGGTACTGTAATCATAGTGATAATGGATTAGGGTTAGTTATAAATACCTAGGTACTGTAATCATAGTGATAATGGATTAGGGTTAGTTATAAATACCTAGGTACTGTAATCATAGTGATAATGGATTAGGGTTAGTTACTTATAAATACCTAGGTACTGTAATCATAGTTAATAATGGATTAGGGTTAGTTACTTATAAATACCTAGGTACTGTAATCATAGTGATAATGGATTAGGGTTAGTTATAAATAGCTAGGTACTGTAATCATAGTGATAATGGATTAGGGTTAGTTACTTATAAATACCTAGGTACTGTAATCATAGTTAATAATGGATTAGGGTTAGTTACTTATAAATACCTAGGTACTGTAATCATAGTGATAATGGATTAGGGTTAGTTATAAATACCTAGGTACTGTAATCATAATGATAATGGATTAGGGTTAGTTACTTATAAATACCTAGGTACTGTAATCATAGTGATAATGGATTAGGGTTAGTTACTTATAAATACCTAGGTACTGTAATCATAGTTAATAATGGATTAGGGTTAGTTACTTATAAATACCTAGGTACTGTAATCATAATGATAATGGATGAGGGTTAGTTACTTATAAAACCTAGGTACTGTAATCATAGTGATAATGGATTAGGGTTAGTTACTTATAAATACCTAGGTACTGTAATCATAGTGATAATGGATTAGGGTTAGTTACTTATAAATACCTAGGTACTGTAATCATAATGATAATGGATGAGGGTTAGTTACTTATAAAACCTAGGTACTGTAATCATAGTGATAATGGATTAGGGTTAGTTACTTATAAATACCTAGGTACTGTAATCATAGTGATAATGGATTAGGGTTAGTTACTTATAAATACCTAGGTACTGTAATCATAGTGATAATGGATTAGGGTTAGTTACTTATAAATACCTAGGTACTGTAATCATAGTGATAATGGATTAGGGTTAGTTATAAATAGCTAGGTACTGTAATCATAGTGATAATGGATTAGGGTTAGTTACTTATAAATACCTAGGTACTGTAATCATAGTGATAATGGATTAGGGTTAGTTACTTATAAATACCTAGGTACTGTAATCATAATGATAATGGATGAGGGTTAGTTACTTATAAAACCTAGGTACTGTAATCATAGTGATAATGGATTAGGGTTAGTTACTTATAAATACCTAGGTACTGTAATCATAGTGATAATGGATTAGGGTTAGTTACTTATAAATACCTAGGTACTGTAATCATAGTGATAATGGATTAGGGTTAGTTATAAATAGCTAGGTACTGTAATCATAGTGATAATGGATTAGGGTTAGTTACTTATAAATACCTAGGTACTGTAATCATAGTTAATAATGGATTAGGGTTAGTTACTTATAAATACCTAGGTACTGTAATCATAATGATAATGGATGAGGGTTAGTTACTTATAAAACCTAGGTACTGTAATCATAGTGATAATGGATTAGGGTTAGTTACTTATAAATACCTAGGTACTGTAATCATAGTGATAATGGATTAGGGTTAGTTACTTATAAATACCTAGGTACTGTAATCATAATGATAATGGATGAGGGTTAGTTACTTATAAAACCTAGGTACTGTAATCATAGTGATAATGGATTAGGGTTAGTTACTTATAAATACCTAGGTACTGTAATCATAGTGATAATGGATTAGGGTTAGTTATAAATAGCTAGGTACTGTAATCATAGTGATAATGGATTAGGGTTAGTTACTTATAAATACCTAGGTACTGTAATCATAGTGATAATGGATTAGGGTTAGTTACTTATAAATACCTAGGTACTGTAATCATAGTGATAATGGATTAGGGTTAGTTATAAATAGCTAGGTACTGTAATCATAGTGATAATGGATTAGGGTTAGTTACTTATAAATACCTAGGTACTGTAATCATAGTGATAATGGATTAGGGTTAGTTATAAATAGCTAGGTACTGTAATCGTAGTGATAATGGACTAGGGTTAGTTACTTATAAATACCTAGGTACTGTAATCATAATGATAATGGATTAGGGTTAGTTATAAAACCTAGGTACTGTAATCATAGTGATAATGGATTAGGGTTAGTTATAAATAGCTAGGTACTGTAATCATAGTGATAATGGATTAGGGTTAGTTATAAATAGCTAGGTACTGTAATCATAGTGATAATGGATTAGGGTTAGTTACTTATAAATACCTAGGTACTGTAATCATAATGATAATGGATGAGGGTTAGTTACTTATAAAAACCTAGGTACTGTAATCATAATGATAATGGATTAGGGTTAGTTACTTATAAATACCTAGGTACTGTAATCATAATGATAATGGATTAGGGTTAGTTACTTATAAATACCTAGGTACTGTAATCATAATGATAATGGATTAGGGTTAGTTACTTATAAAAACCTAGGTACTGTAATCATAATGATAATGGATGAGGGTTAGTTCTCTTCCGACGCTGTAAACCCTTGACATCGTAACGTAACAAAAGGTGATTACCTTGGAAACCAATGGGAAATAACACATTGATCACTACAATGATCATTTATAACGGAGGTGTGTGTGTGTGTGTGTGTGTGTGTGTGTGTGTGTGTGTGTGTGTGTGTGTGTGTGTGTGTGTGCGCACGGTGTGTGTGTCTTACCCCTTCACTGTGGGCAACAGGGTGTAACTGTGAGAGTTTTTGAGGACGGTGCCGTGGGCCTTCTTGGTGGAGAGGTCCAGGACTCCATCTGAGGATTAACATACGCAGATACACACACACACTGTTTTAGGGCACAGTTCATCACAGATCATCTAAGTATGTACTGTATAACTTGACTTCAATTGATTGGGACTTTTTAAATGAATGTAATTAACATTATA
Source organism: Oncorhynchus kisutch (assembly GCF_002021735.2). Classification (NCBI taxonomy): domain Eukaryota; kingdom Metazoa; phylum Chordata; class Actinopteri; order Salmoniformes; family Salmonidae; genus Oncorhynchus; species Oncorhynchus kisutch. The sequence continues at coordinate 102,538 of NW_022262866.1, read as the reverse complement.
AATGTGCCGTTCAATAACAGATGTTTGTGTGACTCTATAAATCACTGGAAATGAGAAAGGAAAAGGACTCCAGGAGAAGAATACAACATAGAAAATCACATGAATAAATAAAGAAAATAATCATTACTGTTCCCTCCACTCTGCTCTTTGTTTAAAGAGTAATAACAATATTATATTCCTCTTTCCACTGACTGAACCACACACACACACACACAAACACACACACCCTCCTCCTCCTCGGGTTAGTAATCCCCAAAGTGCAGCTGACCTGTCTGATGACCTGTCCGTCTGAACAGAGCTGAAGGACCTCTTTAATCTTTAGGGCTTTTTGGTTAGACAAAAGAAGGTGGTGATATTAAAATGAATTTCTCTCTCTTGTGTGTTTATGGGTGTTTGGGGAGGGGGGGGCATACATAAACACACTATAATACCATATATGGTCACAGGCATTAGAGGATAATCCAGGCCAAATGTCTATAGGGCAAGAGGGATTTCAAGGCATGGGGGTTAATGTTTTTAAGATTCAAAAATCTATTTTTCAGCATAACGCGACTTGGCATTCAGCCTCCAACTGTTTGTTAGAATTAGGATACTAGTAGTTTTCATTTGGCCCAGTCTGTTTGGCTCTATACAACTTTTACTGGTCCAATTACAGGTTGTGGGGGATTTGCGACCAATGTTTAACTTCCTGACTGATGTCTTGAGATGTTGCTTCAATATATCCATATCATTTTCCTACCTCATGATGTCATCTATTTTGTGAAGTGCACCAGTCCCTCCTGCAGCAAAGCACCCCCACAACATGATGCTGCCACCCCTGTGCTTCACGGTTGGGATGGTGTTCTTCGGCTTGCAAGCCTTCCACTTTTTTATGGCCAACAGTTCCATTTTTGTTTCTTCAGACCAGAGGACATTTCCCCAAAAGTACAATCTTTGTCCCCATGTGCAGTTGGAAACCGTAGTCTGGCTTTTTTATGGCGGTTTTGGAGCAGTGGCTTCTTCCTTGCTGAGCGGCTTTTCAGGTTATGTCGATATAGGACTCGTTTTACTGTGGATATAGATACTTTTGTACCTGTTTCCTCCAGCATCTTCACAAGGTCCTTTGCTGTTGTTCTGGGATTGATTTGTACTTTTCGCACCAAAGTACGTTAATCTCTAGGAGACAGAACGCGTCTCCTTCCTGAGCGGTTAGATGGCTGCATGGTCCCTTGGTGTTTATACTTGCGTACTATTGTTTGTGCAGATGAACGTGGTACCTTCAGGTGTTTGGAAATTGCTCTGAAGGATAAACCAGACTTGTGGAGGTCTACGATTTTTTTCCTGAGGTATTTGCTGATTTCTTTTGATTTTCCCAAGATGTCAAGCAAAGAGGCACTGAGTTTGAAGGTAGGCCTTGAAATACATCCACATGTACACTTCCAATTAGCTTCTAAAGCCATGACATAATTTTCTGGAATTTTCCAAGCTGTTTAAAGGTACAGTCAACTTAGTGAATGTAAACTTCTGACGCACTGGAATCGTGATACAGTGAATTATAAGTGAAATAATCTGTCTGTAAACAATTGTTGGAAAAATTACTTACATGCACAAAGTAGATGTCCTAACCGACTTGCTAAAACTATAGTTTGTTAACAAGAAATTTGTGGAGTGGTTGAAAAACGAGTTTTAATGAATCCAACCTAAGTGTATGTAAACTTCCGACTCCAACTGTAAGAGAGCTATAGGGGAAATATAGGGAAGATATAAGGGATATATAGGAGCGATATTGGAGATATATAGGGGATCTATAGGAGAGATATAGGGGAGATATAGGGGAGCGATAGGGGAGAGATATAGGGGATCTATAGGGGATCTATAGGAGAGATATAGGGGAGCGATAGGGGATCTATAGGAGAGATATAGGGAACGATAGGGGAGAGATATAGGGGATCTATAGGAGAGAGATAGGGGAACGATAGGGGAGAGATATAGGGGAGCGATAGGGGAGAGATATAGGGGAGTGATAGGGGAGAGATATAGGGGAACGATAGGGGAGAGATATAGGGGAGCGATAGGGGAGAGATGTAGGGGAGAGATATAGGGGAACGATAGGGGAGAGATATAGGGGAGAGATATGGGGGAGAGATATAGGGGAGAGATAGGGGAGAGATATGGGGGAGAGATGTAGGGGAGAGATATAGGGGAGCGATAGGGGAGAGATGTAGGGGAGAGATATAGGGGATATATAAGTGGCTCATGGGAGATACATGGGAGCTATAGAAGAGATATAGGGAAGCTATATGAGACCTATAGGGAGATATAAGCAACATACAGGGGAGATATTGGCGATACAGGGAGATATAGGAAAGATAAATGGAGATAGGAGAGATACAGGGAGATATAGGAAAGATAAATGGAGATAGGAGATATACAGGGAGATATAGGAAAGATATAGGAAAGATACATGGAGATATAGGAAAGATATAGGAAAGATACATGGAGATATAGGAAAGATACAGGGAGATAGGAGAGATACAGGGAGATATAGGAAAGATACATGGAGATAGGAGAGATACAGGGAGATATAGGAAAGATACATGGAGATAGGAGAGATACAGGGAGATATAGGAAAGATACATGGAGATAGGAGATATACAGGGAGCTATAGGAAAGATATAGGAAAGATACATGGAGATATAGGAAAGATAAATGGAGATAGGAGAGATACAGGGAGATATAGGAAAGATACATGGAGATAGGAGATATACAGGGAGATATAGGAAAGATATAGGAAAGATACATGGAGATATAGGAAAGATACATGGAGATAGGAGAGATACAGGGAGATATAGGAGAGATACAGGGAGATATAGGAGAGATACAGGGGGATATAGGAAAGATACATGGAGATAGGAGAGATACAGGGAGATAGGAGAGATACAGGGAGATATAGGAAAGATACAGGGAGATATAGGAAAGATACAGGGAGATATAGGAAAGATACATGGAGATAGGAGAGATACAGGGAGATATAGGAAAGATACATGGAGATAGGAGAGATACAGGGAGATATAGGAAAGATACATGGAGATAGGAGAGATACAGGGAGATATAGGAAAGATACATGGAGATAGGAGAGATACAGGGAGATATAGGAAAGATACATGGAGATAGGATAGATACAGGGAGATATAGGAAAGATACATGGAGATAGGAGAGATACAGGGCGTTCTATTGAAGTTATGGGGGAGTTCTTCAGTCCAGGTTTCTCTTCTACTTATTTATTTTATTGAATATTTGTTCTTATTTCCCTTTTTCTTATTGTTGTTGCATTTCATTCTACAGTGCAACACCATTTTATCTTGTCCATAAGGTAAATAGGTGTTGATTCGATATGGACGTGTGAGTGGTGTCTTACCCTCTGTTTTGGTCTCTGTGGGGTCTGGCCTCTTGACGGTGAGGTCCAGTGGAGAGTCCTGGTCGGCCATGAGAAGCTTGCTGAGGACGGGGTTCTGTGCAGAGGCAGCAGCACCGGTACCACTACAGTTACTACCGGCTCCGTTCCCACTGTCCGGGGCGAAGGCAGAGGCGGAGGCGGGGCTGAGGCCCGGTCCCGGGGACGGGGGGCTGGACGCCCCCGGCAGAGCGGGGGGGGCCGGGGCTGGAGAGGCCGCTCTCGGCAAGAGGCGGCTTTGGTCCTTGATGCCGTTGGGCTGGGGCTGATGGGGGGGGTCCTGAGAATAGCTGTTTTTTGAGGTATATTCGGCAGCGAACTGACGGATCATTCGCTGCATTATCTCACGAGCCACTAGAGGGATGTGGGGGTCCGAGAAGCTTGGGAGGTCTGCTAGAGACAAACAAACACACAACATTAGACACCTATTAGAACTTTCTTATTCTGTTTAACATTCCAACGACCGGCTAAAGATCTGGCAGCACTACAACTAGAAACATCAAAGCTGCAATATGTCACTTTATGGGGGAACGGACCAAATTCACGTAGAAATGTCAGTTATGAACCTGTCACCTGTTATGAACCTGAACAGGCAGTTAACCCACTGTTCCTAGGCCGTCATTGAAAATAAGAATTTGTTCTTAACTGACTTGCCTAGTTAAATAAAGGTAAAATAAAAAATTCTCACTGAAAGCCAGTCTCAGAAGTTGTAGATATGTTCTATGTACACTATTTCTATTTCTATATCTTTAATTTTGTTTTTGCATATTTTACTTTGGGTTTTGTACACCAGCTTCAAACAGCTGAAAATACTATATTTTTGGTTATTGAAAATATATTTCACAGCGGTTTAGACCGTACAGCAATTTTCTAAGCACTACATGACTTGTTTTGTCACATAAACTGAAATTAGGCGAACTATTCTAATTTTAGCAACCAGGAAATATTACTGTTTATGTGAAGAAAAAATAAATATATATAAATATATATACACAAACTGATAACAATTAAGGTAGATGTGACTATACATTTTTATTAAAAATAGACTTGTTAGAATGTGGACATAGATATATACCTACAGGACATGTTGTTTAATATCTCTCTGTAACACTACAGACAGACTGTTAGAATGTGGACATAGATATATACCTACAGGACATGTTGTTTAATATCTCTCTGTAACACTACAGACAGACTGTTAGAATGTGGACATAGATATATACCTACAGGACATGTTTAATACCTCTCTGTAATACTACAGACAGACTGTTAGAATGTGGACATAGATATATACCTACAGGATATGTTGTTTAATACCTCTCTGTAATACTACAGACAGACTGTTAGCTAGGCTTCGTCGAAAATGGCACCCTATTCCCTATGTAGTGCACTACTTCGACCAGAACCCCATTGGCCCCTATAGTAGTGCACTACATAGGGAATATGGTGCCATTTGGGACGCAGCTCTAGTCTACCCTATAGCCCCCAACTTTCAGCCGCAAAACAAAAAGTGATTTAGCAGACCAGCTTTCTGGAAAAACATTTCCTTTTGGGCCGAGGAATTGTGCCCCGTGTCCGAAGGGGAAGCTTTCTGCAAACAATACCTACGTCCTGGCACACTATTCCCAATCCAGTGCACTACTTTTAACCTGGGCCCTATGCAATCTGGTCAAAAGTAGTGCACTATGTAGGGAATCGGGTTCCGTTTGGGACGCCGACCGCGTGGAACCAAAACATAATGCCGGGAGCATATAGACATTATAAAAACATTTAGCTAAAGGAACATCACTGGGAAGGAAGAAACCCTCAGACAAACGACACATATCTATGTGTGTCTGTTTATATACTGTGCACAGTGTTTGTTCAGCTACATACACTCAGTGTACACACCATTTAGGACCTTTCTTATATTGAGTTGATTCCAGTGCTTCCCCTAGCTGGCTGGATGTCCTTTGGGTGGTGGACCATTCTTTATACACACGGGAAACTGTTGAGCGTGAAAAACCCAGCAGCGTTGCAGTTCTTGACACACTCAAACCGGTGAGCCTGGCACCTACAACCATACCCTGTTCAAAGGCACTTTAAATATGTTGTCTTGCCACCCATTCACCCTCTGAATGGCACATATACACAATTCATGTCTCAATTGTCTCAAGGCTTAAAAATTATTCTTTAACCTGTCTCCTCCCCTTCATCTTTAACCCGTCTCCTCCCCTTCATCTTTAACCCGTCTCCTCCCCTTCATCTTTAACCCGTCTCCTCCCCTTCATCTTTAACCCGTCTCCTCCCCTTCATCTTTAACCCGTCTCCTCCCCTCCATCTTTAACCTGTCTCCTCCCCTCCATCTTTAACCCGTCTCCTCCCCTTCATCTTTAACCCGTCTCCTCCCCTTCATCTTTAACCCGTCTCCTCCCCTTCATCTTTAACCCGTCTCCTCCCCTTCATCTTTAACCCGTCTCCTCCCCTTCATCTTTAACCCGTCTCCTCCCCTTCATCTTTAACCCGTCTCCTCCCCTTCATCTTTAACCCGTCTCCTCCCCTTCATCTTTAACCCGTCTCCTCCCCTTCATCTTTAACCCGTCTCCTCCCCTTCATCTTTAACCCGTCTCCTCCCCTTCATCTTTAACCCGTCTCCTCCCCTTCATCTTTAACCCGTCTCCTCCCCTTCATCTACACTGACTGAAGTGGATTTAACAGGTGACATCAATAAGGGATCATAGCCTTTACCTGGATTCACCTGGTCAGTCTGTCATGGAAATAATGTTTTGCACACTCAGTATATAGCAGCTTTAGGCCAGCTGAGGGCTGAGAGCTGAGGGCTGAGAGCTGAGGGCTGAGGGCTGAGGGCTGAGGGCTGAGAGCTGAGGGCTGAGAGCTGAGGGCTGAGGGCTGAGGGCTGAGAGCTGAGGGCTGAGAGCTGAGGGCTGAGAGCTGAGGGCTGAGGGCTGAGAGCTGAGAGCTGAGGGCTGAGAGCTGAGGGCTGAGGGCTGAGAGCTGAGGGCTGAGGGCTGAGGGCTGAGAGCTGAGGGCTGAGGCCTGAGAGCTGAGAGCTGAGGGCTGAGGGCTGAGAGCTGAGAGCTGAGGGCTGAGAGCTGAGAGCTGAGGGCTGAGGGCTGAGGGCTGAGGGCTGAGAGCTGAGGGCTGAGAGCTGAGGGCTGAGAGCTGAGGGCTGAGAGCTGAGGGCTGAGGGCTGAGAGCTGAGGGCTGAGAGCTGAGGGCTGAGGGCTGAGGGCTGAGGGCTGAGGGCTGAGAGCTGAGGGCTGAGAGCTGAGGGCTGAGAGCTGAGGGCTGAGGCTGAGGCTGAGGCTGAGGGCTGAGGGCTGAGAGCTGAGGGCTGAGAGCTGAGAGCTGAGGGCTGAGGGCTGAGGGCTGAGAGCTGAGAGCTGAGGGCTGAGAGCTGAGGGCTGAGAGCTGAGGGCTGAGGGCTGAGAGCTGAGGGCTGAGAGCTGAGGGCTGAGAGCTGAGGGCTGAGGGCTGAGAGCTGAGGGCTGAGAGCTGAGGGCTGAGGGCTGAGGGCTGAGAGCTGAGGGCTGAGAGCTGAGGGCTGAGGGCTGAGGGCTGAGGGCTGAGAGCTGAGGGCTGAGGGCTGAGGGCTGAGGGCTGAGAGCTGAGGGCTGAGAGCTGAGGGCTGAGGGCTGAGGGCTGAGGGCTGAGAGCTGAGGGCTGAGAGCTGAGGGCTGAGGGCTGAGGGCTGAGGGCTGAGGGCTGAGAGCTGAGGGCTGAGAGCAGAGGGCTGAGAGCAGAGGGCTGAGAGCTGAGGGCTGAGGGCTGAGGGCTGAGGGCTGAGAGCAGAGGGCTGAGAGCTGAGGGCTGAGGGCTGAGGGCTGAGGGCTGAGAGCTGAGGGCTGAGGGCTGAGGGCTGAGGGCTGAGGGCTGAGGGCTGAGAGCTGAGGGCTGAGGGCTGAGGGCTGAGGGCTGAGAGCTGAGGGCTGAGGGCTGAGGGCTGAGGGCTGAGAGCTGAGAGCTGAGGGCTGAGGGCTGAGAGCTGAGAGCTGAGGGCTGAGAGCTGAGGGCTGAGAGCTGAGGGCTGAGGGCTGAGGGCTGAGGGCTGAGAGCTGAGAGCAGAGGGCTGAGAGCAGAGGGCTGAGAGCAGAGGGCTGAGAGCAGAGGGCTGAGAGCAGAGGGCTGAGAGCTGAGGGCTGAGAGCAGAGGGCTGAGAGCAGAGGGCTGAGAGCAGAGGGCTGAGAGCAGAGGGCTGAGGGCTGAGAGCAGAGGGCTGAGAGCAGAGGGCTGAGAGCAGAGGGCTGAGAGCAGAGGGCTGGGTGTGGAGTGTGAACCCAGATTGATTGGGCAGACACATTGATTGTATCAGCGTCTGACTGAGTGACCTAATCCTCTCTAAAACAACCATCTATCTCAAATGGCACCCTGTTCACTAGTGCACTGCTTTTGACCAAAAAAAGTAGTGCACTAAATGATATAGTGTAGGGAATAGGGGCCCATTTTGGATGCAGTCAGTCACACACTGCACCCCTCTCTTCTCTAGGAGAGTATATAACCATAACAATACATGGTCACTTAACCGACACGTTTCATGTTAAACCTCAGTTTTTTTAGGACACGATTTTTAAATGAACCTTTATTTAACTAGGCAAGTCACTTAAGAACAAATTCTTATTTACAATGACCGTCATACACCGGCCAAACCTGTACCGCCCTATGGGACTCCCAATCACGGCCGGTAGTGATACAGCCTGGAATCGAACCGGGGTGTCTGTAGGGACGCCTCAAGTACTGAGATGCAGTGCCTTAGACCGCTGCGCCACTCGGGAGCCCAAATGTGGGATTCAAACCCACAACTTTGGTGTTTCCAAGTTCCATACCTTGTGTCTTTATAACGCCCCAACTGACTACGCCATATAGTTCTACTAGACTCCCTTATGGTTCTATAGGTTCTTGACCCTTATAGTTCTAGATTCTAAACTCCCTTATGCTTCTATGTTCTAGACTCCCTTATGGTTCTAGGTTATACAATTCCGTATGGTTCTATAGGTTCTAGACTCCCTTATTGTTCTAGTTTCTAGACTCCGTTATGGTTCTACATTCTAGACTCCGTTATGGTTCTACATTCTAGACTCCGTTATGGTTCTACATTCTAGACTCCGTTATGGTTCTACATTCTAGACTCCGTTATGGTTCTACATTCTAGACTCCGTTATGGTTCTACATTCTAGACTCCGTTATGGTTCTACATTCTAGACTCCGTTATGGTTCTACATTCTAGACTCCGTTATGGTTCTACATTCTAGACTCCGTTATGGTTCTACATTCTAGACTCCGTTATGGTTCTACATTCTAGACTCCGTTATGGTTCTACATTCTAGACTCCGTTATGGTTCTACATTCTAGACTCCGTTATGGTTCTACATTCTAGACTCCGTTATGGTTCTACATTCTAGACTCCGTTATGGTTCTACATTCTAGACTCCGTTATGGTTCTATGTTCTAGACTCCCTTATGGCTCTATAGGTTCTAGACTCACCCTTTCTGTAGAAGACAGCATTGAGGAACTCTTCGGCTTGCTTCTCCAGGCGGTTGATTTTGGACGTGTCCTGTTTCAAGTCCTCTGACTCTGATAAGACCTGGGGAGTGATGCCAACCAAGTGTTCCTGAGAGGGACACAGAACACAAGAGGAAAAGGGTTTAGGATTTTAGAAAACAGTACATAAATGTATAACCAAGTGTTCCTGAGAGGGACACAGACAAAGCAGACACAGTTTTAATGAAGTTGTCCTGGACCAAACCCAGAGGAAAACCTTAAAGTACCTTTGAAGTCTGGTTTTATTTTACTAAGCAAAAAAAACAACATAATAAGACAATAGGTGGCGAGATAACGCTGTGGTGGAAGCTTTAAAAGACCGGGTGACAAAACATGGTGATTAAGAAAGCCATTGTGTGATACTATGGGCTTGCAGTCATTGTGTTTATGAAACAAACAAATGAATGATATGGGGGGGTGGTGGTGGGAGGAATGGGCGTGACACCCTGACTGTCTCTCCGCTTTCTCCTCTTAGAATCCAGTGACGTGAAAACTGGCAAAACCAAAACAGGCTCAAACAGTTTCCTTAAAACGGCATACCTTCACAGTTAATATGAATGAGGCATTCTCTCTTCCTTCCCCTCTCTCTCCCTCCCTCTCCCTCGTCTCTTTCTCTCTCTCCCCTCGGAAGACACTTCAGTTGAATGCATTCAGTTGTTCAAGTGACTAGGTATCCCCCTTTCACTTTCCTTCTCCCTCTGCCTCTCTCGCTCTCCCCCCCCCTCAAGTCTACCTCCTCCCCCTTTCTCTCCCCCTCCCTCAAGTCTACCTCCTCCCCCTTTCTCTCCCCCTCCCTCAAGCCTACCTCCTCCCCCTCTCTTGGTCTCCCCCTCCCTCAAGCCTACCTCCTCCCTCGGTCGGGAGTTTGCATAGCTGCAGATCAATGAATCAATTGTTTCCGTCCTCTGCAGGTCCTCTGGCATTTCATGCAATTAAACGCACACAGTGAAATATGAAGAGTATGTCCCAAATGGCACCCTATTCCCTACATCGTGCACTACTTTTGACCAGAGCGCTATGGGCCGTGTTCAGACGTAGTGCACTATAAAGAGAATAGGGTGCCATTCTGGACGTAGGGCAAGCCCAACCCACCCAGCCCGGCCCGGGCATGGTAAGGCCAGAGACAAGCAGAGGAAGGAGGACAGATATGTTCGAGGTAATATGTTTTATGGACCATGGAGCGTATTCACAAAGTGTCCCAGAAGTAGGAATGCTGAATCTGATTTATATAATCCTATTCATTATAATCTGATCATAGATCAGCACTACTACTATGTTATATATGTTTATAATAATAATTTGGTTGGTGCTTATATTTGTTATTTTTCACACATGTACAATTGTGTATTAAATTGTAGGTGCCAGATGGTCGACCTTCAGGGTTGAAGAGGTCAAGATGAAAAAGGAGAAAAGGAGTGGTTGGTTGGCATGGCAACAGAAGGGGGGGGCTCTTTGTGAGGCCTTCTGTTTCATCCTTCGTTCTTCCATTAAAGGGGCAATCTGGGATTGGTATATCAAAAGTGGCGCGGTGTCCACTTCTTCATCGTTTGAATCCCAGATTGCCCCTTTAAAGGCAAAGAAAAAATGGAGGACGAGTGGCGCCCCGAACGACATGCCGACGAGCCATCAATTCACAAGGTCAAAGGGAACGAGTGGCGCCCCGAACGACATGCCGACGAGCATCAATTCACAAGGTCAAAGGGACGAGGGGTGACTGAAAGGGCAAATAATAATAATACATTCCTGAGAGGCAAAACATTCTAGCGCCATTTTAGGATGATTAGACATGGCTGAATGAGTGAGACGACCAGGGATTGACCTCTACTTAAAGGGTGTGTGTGTGTGTGTGTGTGTGTGTGTGTGTGTGTGTGTGTGTGTGTGTGTGTGTGTGTGTGTGTGTGTGTGCGTGCGTGTGTGTTTGTGTGTGAGTGATTGTGTGGGTGTGTGTGCGTGTGTTATTGTCGATGAGGCGATGGAAAGATGAAAAGATGCAGACTGGCTTTTGTTCATGAAGCTAATTAGCTATCTCTAATGCAGTGTGTGGAGTTTAGCTAATCAGCTAGCTGTAATGCAGTGTGTGGAGTTTAGCTAATCAGCGAGGGGTAATGCAGTGTGGGGGGTTTAGCTAATCAACTAGCTGTAATGCAGTGTGTGGAATTTAGCTAATCAGCTAGCTGTAATGCAGTGTGTGGAGTTTAGCTAATCAGCTAGCTGTAATGCAGTGTGTGGAGTTTAGCTAATCAGCTAGCTGTAATGCAGTGTGGGGGGTTTAGCTAATCAGCTAGCTGTAATGCAGTGTGTGGAGATTAGCTAATCAGCTAGCTGTAATGCAGTCTGTGGAGTTTAGCTAATCAGCTAGCTGTAATGCAGTCTGAAGGGTTAGCTAATCAGCTAGCTGTAATGCAGTGGGGGAGGGTTTGCTAATCAGCTAGCTGTAATGCAGTGTGTGGAGTTTAGCTAATCAGCTAGCTGTAATGCAGTGTGTGGGATTTAGATATTGTCTCGATGTGTGTCTGTGTCTCTGTGTCTGTCTCTATGTGTGTGTGTGTGTGTGTGTGTGTGTGTGTGTGTGTGTGTGTGTGTGTGTGAGCCACAGGAACTCTAATAACATCAATTACCTTGACTTTCTCTCGTCTTAAGCAGCAAAAGAGACAATTTACATCAAACGACCAATCCAACAGTACCTCGGGCTCGCAATCTGTGGGAAGAAGAAGACACACACAAACACACACACGTCAGAGAGGTTATGGTAATAATGACAGGCCGCTGTGTGTGAGCTTAGACAAACCACAGCACAGCTAACCATTTCATGCATTTCAAAATAAAACCCTTCAGAATATGAAAAGCATTGAAAATAGCAACAGTTTGTTTTGAATGATGGCCGAGTTCCTTTTGATACATAAAAACTGTAAACCAAGACATCAACTGTTCGGACACACACACTCAACCAGAAGATTACCCCCAATCAGTGTGTGTGTGTGTGTGTGTGTGTGTGTGTGTGTATCTGTATGAGTGTGTGTGACATCTCTGTGTCTCCAAGTGACAAGGCCTTCTGGTGACTCTCTCTCAAACACGGTATGAGCTTCCTTTGTGATAACTAAATCTTCAGGGAACATGACTTGTGTCACAGTCCTAGTGGGAGGGGAGCGGAGGGGACGTTGGGCCTGGGCGCCTGGCGGCGTGCGGCGGCCTTGGATACGTGACTATTGTGTTGGTGACAGATGTAGAACCGGGCGCCTCGACATAGTGTAGTCATTAACCTCCAGTCCCCTGCCGCACTAAACCCTACCCCTTCATATGCAGAGGAGAGTGTGTGTGTCTGTGATGTGTGTGTGTGTGTGTGTGTGTGTGTGTGTGTGCCTCGCGAGTGTGGCTATAATGCTCCACGGGCAGAGAAAAACAGAGAGAGAGGAGGGATGCCCAACAAACACACCTTTTGGTGCACCATGGATAAAAAGAAACGTGCACCGAGCTACACACGGAACTCACAGCACTATGAGAGAGAGAGATATGCCCCCCTAGGCACAACTATGACAACATAACCAACAAAAACGGGTCACAACTCCTGCAGCTCTGTCGCACGCTGGGTATGTACATAGTCAATGGTAGGCTTCGAGGGGACTCCTATGGTAGTTACACCTATAGCTCATCTCTTGGCAGTAGTACTGTAGACTACCTTATCACTGACCTCAACCCAGAGTCTCTCAGAGCCTTCACAGTCAGTCCACTGACACCCCTATCAGACCACAGCAAAATCACAGTCTACCTGAACAGAGCAATACTCAATCATGAGGCATCAAAGCCAAAGGAACTGAGTAACATTAAGAAATGCTATAGATGGAAGGAATGCATTTTGGAAACCTAACAAAAAAAAATTTGGCAACAACAAATTCAATCCCTTTTACAAAAATTCCTGGGAAAAACAGTCCACTGTAATAGTGAAGGTGTAAACTTGGCAGTAGAAAATCTTAACAGTATATTTGAGTCTTCTCATGCTTTGTTGATTTCAAAAAAGCCTTCGACTCAATTTGGCATGAGGGTCTGCTATACAAATTTATGGAAAGGGGTGTTGGGGGAAAAACATACAACATTATAAAATCCATGTACACAAACAACAAGTGTGTGATTAAAAAAGGCCCAAAACAAAGAAATGTCTTCCCACAGGACCGTGGGGTGAGACAGGGATGCACCTTAAGCACCACCCTCTTCAACATATATATCAATGAATTGGCGAGGGTACTAGAACAGTCTGCAGCACCCGGCCTCACCCTACTAGAATCTGAAGTCAAATGTCTACTGTTTGCTGATGATCTGGTGCTTCTGACCCCAACCAAGGAGGAACTACAGCAGCATCTAGATCTTCTGCACAGATTCTGCCAGACCTGGGCCCTGACAGTAAATCTCAGTAAGACCAAAATAATGGTGTTCCAAAAAAGGTCCAGTCGCCAGGACCACAAACACAAATTCCATTTTGACACCGTTACCCTAGAGCACACAAAAAAATATAATACCTTGGCCTAAACATCAGCACCACAGGTAACTTCCACAAAGCTGGGAACGATCTGAGAGACAAGGCAAGAAGGGCATTCAATGCCATCAAAAGGAACATAAAATTCAACATACCAATTAGGATCTGGCTAAAAATACTTGAATCAGTCATAGAACCCATTGCCCTTTATGGTTGTGAGGTCTGGGGTCCGCTCACCAACCAATAATTCACAAAATGGGACAAACACCAAATTGAGACTCTGCATGCAGAATTCTGCAAAAATATCTTCCGTGTACAACGTAGAACACCAAATAATGCACACAGAGCAGAATTAGGCCGATACCTGCTAATTAACAAAATCCAGAAAAGAGCCGTTAAATTCTACAACCACCTAAAAGGAAGTGATTCCCAAACCTTCCATAACAAAGCCATCACCTACAGAGAACCTGGAGAAGAGTCCCCTAAGCAAGCTGGTCCTGGCTCTGTTCACAAACACACCCCACAGAGCCCCAGGACAGCAACACAATTAGACCCAACCAAATCATGAGAAAAAAAAAAGTATTACTTGACACATTGGAAAGAATTAACAACAAAAAAACAGAGCAAACTAGAATGCTATTTTGCTCTAAACAGAGAGTACATAGTGGCAGAATACCTGTCCACTGTGACTGACCCAAAATGAAGGAAAGCTTTGACTATGTACAGACTCAGTGAGCATAGCCTTGCTATTGAGAAAGGCCGCCGTAGGCAGACCTGGCTCTCAAGATAAGACAGGCTATGTGCACACAGAGAGAAAGGGGATAAAAGAGAGAGGGGGATGAGAGAGAAAGGGGATAAAAGAGAGAGAAGGATAAGAGAGAAAGGGGATAAAAGAGAGAGAAGGATAGAGAGAAAGGGGATAAAAGAGAGAGAAGGATAAGAGAGAAAGGGGATAAAAGAGAGAGAAGGATAAGAGAGAAAGGGGATAAAAGAGAGAGGGGGATGAGAGAGAGAGAAAGAGAGAGAGAAAGAGAGAGGGATAAACGAGATTGGAGAGAGGGGGATAAGAGAGAGAGAGAGAGAGAGAGAGAGAGAAAATAGATTGGAAAGAGGGGGATACGTGCAAGAGAGAGAGAGCGAGAGAGAGAGAAAGATGGGGATAAGAGAGAAAGGGGATAAAAGAGAGAGATTTGAGAGAGGGGGGTGACAGAGAGAGAAAGGGAGAGGGATAAAAGAGAATGGAGAGGGGAGGGATAAGAGAGAGAGATAAAGGGGGATAAGAGAGAGAGAGAGAGAGGGGGGGGGTAAGAGAGAGAGATAAAGGGGGATGAGAGAGAGAGAGAGAGAGAGGGGGGGGGGGTAAGAGAGAGAGATAAAGGGGGATGAGAGAGAGAAGAGAGGGGGGGGGGGATAAGAGAGAGAGACGGGGATAAGAGAGAGAAAAATGAGAGGTATAAAATAGATTGGAGAGGGATAAGAGAGAGAGGAAGTGAGAGAGAGAAAGTGGATAAGAGAGAGAAAAGGGATAAAAGAGATAGATGGGGATGAGAGAGAGGAATAAGAGAGAAAAAGAGAGAGATAAGAGATTGGAGAGAGGGGGGATGAGAGAAAGACAGAGAGGGAGGATAAGAGAGGGAGAGAGACAGATCGAGAGAGATACGAGAGGGAGAGAAATAGATTGGGAGAGAGGGGATAAGAGCAAGAGAGAGAGTGAGAGAGAAAAGGAGAGAGAGCGGGGGGGATAAAAGAGAAAAATTATAAAGAGGTATAAAAGAGAGTGAGGGGATGATAGAGAGCGAGAGACAGAGGATGATAAGAGAGAGGGGGACAAGAGGGAGAGAGATATATGGGGATAAGAGAGAGGGATGAGAGAGAGGGATGATAGAGCAAGAGAGGGGGATAAAAGAGAGGGGGGATAAAGAGAGCGAGAAAGGGGGGGTTAAGAGAGAGAGAGATAGAAGAGCGAGAGAGAGGGATAAAGAGAGAGGGATAAAAGAGAGGGGGGGGGATAAGAGCGAGAGAGGGCCTCCCGAGTGGCGCAGTGGTCTAAGGCACTAGAGATCCTGGTTCGAGTCCAGGCTCTGTCGCAGCCGGCCGCGACCGGGAGACCCATGGGGCGGCGCACAATTGGCCCAGCGTCAATCCCGGGTTAGGGGAGGGTTTGGCCGTCAGGAGGCAGGATGTCCTTGTCCCATCGCGCACCTAGCGACTCCTGTGGCAGCCGGGCAGAGTACACGCTGACACGGTCGCCAGGTGTACGGTGTTTCCTCCGACACATTGGTGCAGCTGGCCTCCGGTTTGAGGGACTTGTGTCAAGAAGCAGTGTGGTTTGACTGGGTGGTGTTTCGGAGGACACGCTGGTGCAGCTGGCCTCCGGTTTGAGGGACTTGTGTAAAGAAGCAGTGTGGTTTGACGGGGTGGTGTTTCGGAGGACACACTGGTGCAGCTGGCCTCCGGTTTGAGGGACTTGTGTCAGGAAGCAGTGCGGTTTGAGTGGGTGGTGTTTCGGAGGACACACTGGTGCAGCTGGCCTCCGGTTTGAGGACTTGTGTAAAGAAGCAGTGTGGTTTGACTGGGTGGTGTTTCGGAGGACACACGGCTCTCGGCCTTCGTTGCTCCCGAGTCCGTACAGGTGTTGCAGCGATGAGGGAAGACGGTTGGATACCACCAGTTGGATACCACCAGTTGGATACCACCAGTTGGATACCACCAGTTGGATACCACCAGTTGGATACCACCAAAATGGAGGAGAAAAAGGTGTATAAATAAAAAATATATAAAAATAAATGAATGATAGAGGATGAATAAGACAGAAGAGAAACAACAGGAGTGGGGTTGGTCTCTCGTGAGAAACACACAATTCATTTGGAGGAAGGGGTGGAGTGAGAGAAAGAGAGACGTCGTCAACGTGGCCACTTCATAGAGACGACCGTATGAAACTCTGTGTCTGGGTCGTTGCCATGGAGCTATGCTTCCTTTAACCAGCAGTTCAACCCACTCCGCTACTGAGAGATATACTTTTTTGTCTTACATTAATGAGACATCCTCATTATAGTAAAACCACCACATTACCCCCCCCCCTCCCTCCCACCAGAACCTCAACAACAATCACATTACACAGTACAAATACAATACTATGCAGTACACAATCCAATCCTTACAAATGTGATATATATATATATAATATCTCTCTCTCCTCTCTCTCCTCTCTCTTCTATTTATATGTTTCAACCATTTATATTTTATTATATTTCTACTATTTACTGTCGCCATTTTTGTTGTTTTTTTATTGAAATTGTTTGCTTTATTTGTATTATTTGCTACCATTTTATATTATTCTTCATTATTTTATTACAATATATATTGTATACATTGTTGCTTTGGCAATATTGATGCAATGTGTTTCATGCCAATAAAGCAGCTTGAATTTGAGAAGAAGGAGAGAGAAAGAGAGAGAGAGAGAGAAAGAAAGAGAGAGAGAGAGAAAGAGAGAGAGAGAGAAAGAGAGAGAGAGAAAGAAGGAGAGAGAGAGAGAGAGAGAGAGAGAAAGAAAGAGAGAGAGAGAGAAGAAAGAGAGAGAGAGAGAGAGAGAGAGAAAGAAAGAGAGAGAGAGAGAAAGAAAGAGAGAGAGAGAGAGAAAGAAAGAGAGAGAGAGAGAAAGAGAGAGAGAGAGAAAGAGAGAGAGAGAAAGAGAGAGAGAAAGAAGAGAGAGAGAGAAGAGAGAGAGAGAGAGAGAGAGAGAGAAAGAGAGAGAGAGAGAGGAGAAAGAAAGGAGAGAGAGAGAAAGAGAGAGAGAGAAGAGAGAAGAGAGAGAGAGAGGAAGAGAGAGAAAGAGAAAGAGAGAGAGAGCAAGAAAGAAAGAGAGATGAGAGAGAGAAAAGAGAGAGAGGGAGAAGAACGAAGAGAAGAAGAGAGAGGAGGAGAAAGAAGGCAAGAGAAAGAGAGAGAGAGAGGAGAAAGAAGGAGAGAGGAGAGAGAGAGAGAGAGAAGAAAAGAGAAGAGGAGAGAGAAAGAACAGAGAGAGAGAGAGACAAGAAGAGAGAGAGAGAAAGAAAGAGAGAGAGAGAAAGAAAGAGAGAGGAGAAAGAAAGAGAGAGAGAGAAGAAGAGAGAGGAGAGAGAAGAAAGAGAGAAAGGAGAGAGAAGAGAGAAAGAAAGAGAGAGAGAAAGAAAGAGAGAGAGAGAGAGAGAAAGAAAGAGAGAGAGAGAAAGAAAGAAAGAGAGAAAGAGAGAGAGAGCCATCACAGCAGTAATATAGTGACCTTTCGCCACAAGAAAAGGGCAAACCAGTGAAGAACAAACACCATTGTTAATACAACCCATTTTATGTTTATTTATTTTACCTTTTGTACTTTAGCCATTTGCAAATTATTACAACACTGTATATATATACATAATATGACATTTAAAATATATATATATTACTTCTGTGAGTGGAATGTTTCCTGTTAATTTTACTTAATCTACTTCACTTGCTTTGGCAATGTAAACACATGTTTCCCATGCCAATACAGCCCTTCAATTGAATCTAGTCCTACACTAGGGAGTGACACAACTCAATTTGAATGAGTGGATACAACTAAACTTGAATGAGTGGAATGGGAATGATACAATTCCACTTGATGCAGTGAGTTCTGTACATTATATCGTGTTGCTAGGTGCACTTTTCTTCTATCCCATGGTGTGTCAAAAGGTCAAAGGTGAGTGAGTGGGCCCCCGTGGTTCTAGTAGTTACAATAGCCCTGGGAAAGAGCCAATTAGCTACCGTCCAACAGCTAGCATGACCCCCCACCCTGCTGCAACTCAGCTGTGAGAGAGAGAGCGAGAGAGGGTGCGAGTGTGTTTGTACGTGTACTTACTGTGGAAATGTGTGTGCATTTATATGTGTGTGTTTGTACGTGTACTTACTGTGGAAATGGTGTGTGTATTTATATGTGTGTGTTTGCTGTGTGGTTGAATGAGCGAAGAGGAAGACGCATCTGAAAACACTAATTCTGAAGTTGGTGGAGGATGTGTCACATGACGATAGGTAGCCACACTGACCTCATTTCCTAGGGTTTTGGAGAGAGAGAGAGAGGTAGAAACTGAGCTGCACTTCCTAACCTCCTGCCAAATGTATGACCATATTAGAGACCATATTTCCCTCAGATTACACAGATCCACAAAGAATTAGAATAAAGTCCCATATCTACTGGGTGAAATACCACAGTGTTCCATCCAGCAGCAAGATTTGTGACCTGTTGCCACAAGAAAAGGTCAACCAGTGAAGAACAAACACCATTGTAAATACAACCCATATTTATGTTTATTTATTTTCCCTTTTGTACTTTAACTATTTGTACAATCATTGCAACACTGTATATAGACATAATATGACATTTGAAATGTCTTTATTATTTTTGAACTTTTGCAAGTGTAATGTTTACAGATTTTTTTTTATTGTTTATTATCTACTTCACTTACTTTGGCAATGTAAACATTTGTTTCCCATGCCAATAAAGCCCCTTGAATTGAATTGAGTGAGAGAGAGGAAAGAGAGCTCTGGCTGGCTGGGTTGAGGAGCCGCATAATTTGAACATTTGATTATCCTGACCCACACACTTTCTTTGTGTTAGAAGTAATGCGTATTGAAGCAGTCTAGCTGCATGCTTGGTGCGATGCAGTTCTACAGACAGACAACAAGGTGTTGTTGTTGATGTTGTTGTTGTTGTCTTTGGGTCATTTGAGGGGTTTGTAATTCCATCCAGGAACCTAAACATTTAGACCTCTTTTCAGCTCCTGAGTTTCATATATTGATAATATAGTGTAACATATAGTAAGAGTTTCATATATTAACAATATATTGTAAGGTCAGAGGTTAACACAGGCTTAGGAGATGTCCGTTTTTGTTCTATGAGATTAACATCAGTCAGTTAACATGACCTTTATGATGTATGAAGCCTTGATGTGCTTTATTTGCTTATTTGATAACATTAATGCTTTCAAAACTCACTAAAAATTGACATTAGCTGATGAAGATTATCATCTCATAGAACAAAACGTAGAAGATCTCCTAAGCCGGTGTTAACCTCTGACTTATTTTTTGGCATTTATCTATAAACCCTATAAAAAATGTATAGATAATTTCCCCATAGGCCTTTGTCCAACGGACCATGGCAGAGTTAGTGCCTAGAAAAAGATGCGCATTACTATTGCTCTCTATGGGCCCTGGCCTATGGTGAAAAGCAGTGCACTAGATGGAGAATAGGGTGCCGTTTGGGACACAGACTATGGAGATAGTCGGCGAAGACATGCTTACCTTGAAAAAAGGGTAATATTCTTATTGACATAGTCCCGGCCCGAAACAGCCCTTCCAAAATGCTTTCAAACCCTGCAGGGAAGACAGAGAGAACAACTAAGTACAGGACTCAGGTTTGTAGAAGACGGGGGAGCTCACATCCACTTAGGTTCTACAGACAGACCCCACCCCCACACACACTGGCTCACATCCACTTAGTTCTACAACAGACCCCCCCCCACACACTGGCTCACATCACTTAAGTTCTACGACAGACAGACCCCACACACTGCTCACATCCACTTATTTATACAGACAGAACCCCCACCCCCACACACTGGCTCACATCCACTTAGTTCTACAGACAGACCCCACCCCCCACACACTGGCTCACATCCACTTAGTTCTACAGACAGACCCCACACACTGGCTCACATCCACTTAGTTTACAGACAGACCCCACCCCCACACACTGGCTCACATCCACTTAGTTCTACAGACAGACCCCACACACTGGCTCACATCCACTTAGGTCTACAGACAGACCCCACCCCCACACACTGGCTCACATCCACTTAGTTCTACAGACAGACCCCACCCCCACACACTGGCTCACATCCACTTAGTTCTACAGACAGACCCCACCCCCACACACTGGCGCACACACACACCTTGGCTTTAATTTTCTTTTCTTAAAAGCAAATCCCTTCTTTACCTAATATAAACACTGTTAGCTAATGTCACTCATTTTTATTAACTGTAAATACTGGATTCAGCTGTTGCTTGGCAACCCTGTGAAGTAACGCAAATACATATTGCAGTTTCCTCCCCCCCTCCTCTCCTCCACCCACACCGTCTTCTTCTCTCCCCCCTCCCCCTCCCCACCCTCTCCTCCCCCTCCATCCCC